>NC_083469.1:1685000-1720000 GCF_030014155.1 Tachysurus vachellii
TGTCCATGTTTGACCCATTGATTGACCCATGCTGTAGGCATCGATTAAGACTTTATCATTTTTTATTTATTATACCACATGTTATAAATATGAGGCACTGATCCATTATGAGATTTAAAATCAAATATGAAATTCAAGCTGACCTCAAATGAACTGAGAGGCAATAAAGCCAAGCAAACGCTGGTATAATATAATCTGTTCTCTTCTTGGTGCCAGCAAGCAATCTGGCAGCTGGTTTCTGTTCTAACTGCACACAGGACAATAAGAACTAATTATGAGGTGAATTACATTAGTCAGTGCATTAGTCAAGAAACCAGAGAAAAGATTTCAGCTTGAAAATGGCTCTGAGGTGGTTCCAATTCTCAACAACAGACTTTAGACAAAACTGATGCCAAGAAAATGACTTTTAGTCTGGCTAGAAGGAGTGAATAAAATAATTTTATTTTTAATTAAAATGCATCTAATAGTTTTTCAATATTATTTGCGTATTATTGGATGTTGTCTCTGCTTGTTCATGCATACAACTGCACAAGGTTCGCTTTTATCACCCGTAATAATATCACCTTCTCTGTCCTCTGTATATTCTAGCCATTACCATTAGGGGGAAATTATATAGATGCGTAAATAATATACAGTTGAATGTCATCTGCATATTTTCCAACCATATGGGAGTGTATATGGAGGGCACTGTGGTTTAGTGGTTAGCTTGTTTTGCCTCAGTGTAGGGGGTTTGATTCCCACTTCTGCACCATGTGCACAGAGCTTGCATGTTCCATGTGATATTTGGGTTTCCTCCAGTTTCCCAGTATAACGACATGTGCTGTAGGCTGATTGGTGTCTCTAAATTGTCCATAGTGTGTGAAAATGTGTGTTCGCAAATGTGCCTTGTGGTGTCCCCCGACTTGTGCCCCTGTTTCCGCGTTCCTGTGACCCTCTGTAGGATAAGCAAAAGATGGATGGATGGATGGATGGATGCATGGATGGATGAATGGATGGGGGAATAGATGGGATATCCAGTGGAAAGTATATGTGTAGGCCTTAATATAGAACTTTGTGGGGCACAATAAACAGTAGCTGAGGAGGAAAAGATTTATCCAAATTACAATGATAGTGGAAACACCAGGATGTAAAAAGACAAGCTAATCAAGAGCTAATACAAAATATTAGAACACGACCAAAAAAGAGACCAGTTACTGGATAGTAGGTGTGGGGATGGAGACAAGAGCAAAATAGATAGCAGAACTTAAGCACGAGGCACTTGGCACCATAGAAACCGTGACACGGAGGAGGAAATGTGACATTTTGATTTCGTAACAAAAGGAAGGTTCATTCTTCTGAGTCAGCAGCAGGCAGTAAGTGGTTTGCTACCTTGAGGAAGTCAAATTCTGTGAGACTTTGTGAAATGTCATTGAACTTTTGAAAGTTCACTGTAAATAATATTTTCCAAAGTTTTTGATATGAATGGTCATTTTTAAATATGTCAGCTTTTAAAGGTGGGGTGAACGATGTTTGAGAAACGCTTCAGAAAACCGAGTCGGGCCGACAAACAAAACAAACGTGTAGCCAATGAGCAGAAAGGGGCGTGTCTTGTCAATATGGGCGGAGAGAGTGTTCGGGTGCGCATGTGTGACTTTATCAAAAAGCGATTGAAACATTGACATGGAGGATAAAAACTTTAATTTAAAAAAAGGCTTACAATAAGACAAGAAGTAGGACGTGTTAATATAGGATCAGCTTTCCAGCGCTGGAGAGAACTGAAGGATGGGACGCCGAGGTCGCTTTTTTCCTTCTCGATAGGTGAGTAACGTTGGTTTTGCTTTGTTACACAGAACTAATATATGTCTTTGTCCTTTACATGATTATGTTTGTGTGTCATTTTTGCTTGTTTGTTTATCTACAATCGTATTGTTCTTCACTTCAGCTATGATAAAGACACATTTCTTTACTTTATTTGCCTGGGTTACGTATGTACGTGTGGGCGGAGCTATCGATACAGGGGTGGGACCCATTTGGGTTAGGGGCGTGTTTGTTTTTGCTGATTTCAAATGTCAACATTGGCTTTCAAACAACGGAGTCCCCACCTTTAACATGTTATCGTCAAGATCATATTACAAGACCTGTAGTGATATGTAGTGAAACGTGTTTTACGACTGTTCCTTTTAGTGAAAAAGAAGGTGCAATAAAAGGATAAATAAGGAAAGAGAAAATAAACAAAAAGCACAGATTTATAAATTTAAAAAATGAGGATAAAATACAAAAAGAAAGAATAAATAAAAACAGATCTGTACAATGTGCAATGAATGGGGTGGGAATGTGGATAACTATGTTGCATTTAATTTAGATGTGTTATATGCAAAATAAGTAAAGTGACCAGTGCGAAGAGAGTTCCAAAGTGATGTGTGCAGTGTGCAATGTACTGTATGGTGTGCGAAAGGTCGTCTGAGATAGTAATGTCATGTGAGTATGAGTCCATAGAGACCTGGTTTTAGGTTTAGTAATAGGTAATAGGCTTTGTGCTTATTAGTAATTCAGTTACCTCAGAAAAAGAAAAAGCTTCGAACTATATAAAATATCAGAACAATCATATGATCAAACAATTCAATTCAAAGTCTGGAACAGAAGGTATAATTGTGTTATTACAGTTTGTGAGAAATGTTTTTTGATTTGACAGCAACTCATAGACAACAGAACAAGTTTTAAATAAACATTGTTTCCTTTTTCATTCATCTTCTACCGCTTATCCAAACTACCTCGGGTCACGGGGAGCCTGTGAGCCGCAGGCATCATCGGGCATCAAGGCAGGATACACCCTGGACGGAGTGCCAACCCATCACAGGGCACACACACACACACACTCATTCACTCACACACTAGGGACAATTTTCCAGAGATGCCAATCAACCTACCATGCATGTCTTTGGACCGGGGGAGGAAACCGGAGTACCCGGAGGAAACCCCCGAGCACGGGGAGAACATGCAAACTCCACACACACAAGGTGGAGGCGGGAATCGAACCCCCAACCCTGGAGGTGTGAGGCAAACTTGCTAACCACTAAGCCACCGTGCCCCCCACATTGTTTCCTTATTGTACATTAATTTATTTCTTTATTCATTTTCCTAGATTCCATGATGACAGTTGTGTTGACTGAGGTTAAAGGGCTGAAGTCAGACCAGTCATCTCTTTACCCAGCCACATATTCCAGCTCCTTCTGGGACATTCACAAATATTCCCAAGATGACTGTGTGATCCAGGGTCTGCCCTGAGGTCTTTCCTTATTGGGATGTGCCATACACAACTCTACCGAAAGTTGGCCATGTGGAATATTTTTACATTGCCTACTAAAATGCTTACTCCATATTCAGAGGAGCAGCGACTTTACTCCAAGGGACTGAACTCCTCACCAGAGGGTAGCTTTTTTCACATGCTGTACCACAGTCTATGCTATAGAACCATTGGCCAGTGCAGTAACTGTAATACTACCCACTGAAATGATCCATCTATTAATCTCACATTCTCTTTTTTCTTCACTCATGAATAAAGTCCAAAGATCTTGAGAGCATTCCTTTATTTTTTCCACTTTGACCCTGCTCTTCTTTCTTCAATTTGAAACTTCACAAAATCAATCACAAAAACAAATGTATAACCTGCACAATGACTAAAACTCAAATAATGATACAAATGAGGCATGAAAAGACAGAGGATTCAGTAATATAGCTTATGTGTAATGTGGGTGGTTAGATTCCACAATCAGTCTACACCAATGATCTGTCATCATTGATGACCTCTCTGTGCCAATGACCTTTCTACATTGACATCTTGTCTATGCTAATGACCTGTCTACACTAATGATCTGTCTATGCTAATGATTTGTCTACACAGATGACCTCTCTATACCAATGACCTGTCAACACTGATGATCTGTCTATGTCAATGAGTTATATATGCTGGTGACCTGTTCACTCAGATGATCTGTCTACACCTATTACTTATCTACACGAATGATCTTTCTACACCAGTGATCCTTCTACAATAATGATCTCTCTACACCATTGACCTGTCTACACCATTGACCTGTCTACACCAATGACCTGTCTACACCAAAGACCTTTTTACAACAATGACCTGTCTACACCAATGACCTTTCTACACCGATGACCTGTCTACACCAATGACCTGTCTACACCAATGACCTGTCTGCACCAATGACCTGTTTACACCAATGACCTCTCTACACCAATGACCTGTCAAACCCATTGACCTGTCTACATTGATGACCTGTCTACACCAATGACCTGTCTACATTGATGACCTGTCTACACCAATGACCTGTCTACACCAATGACCTGTCAAACCCATTGACCTGTCTACACCAATGACCTGTCAACCCCATTGACCTGTCTACACCATTGACCTGTCTACATTGATGACCTGTCACTGCTGATGACCTTTCTACATTGATGACCTGTCTATACTGATTATCGGTTATATCAGTACATAAAAAAATAATAAACAATAATGTGACACATAAATGAGATACAACCCATTTTCATTTTTATTAGTAGTTCATTAGTAACATGCTGGTTTGTGCAGCAGGCTGTATTTGGTGCCAGACTTTGGCCTGGATATGATGGTCATTTGATGATGGATTGCAGAGACTCTGTTCTAAATCCAGTCACATTAATACTTGGTGCAGTTTCAATGATCCATTAGGCACACAACATTCTACTTCCTAAATGGCCTGTTTGTCCTTGCATTATTGCTGAATCATACAACAATACCTTCAGGACGGAAGCTCTCAATGATCTCAGCTGGTGCATGTTTCTCATTTTTTTTTTTCACCCCAAAAAGCGGTGTGAGGTCCAGACCCTGCTGTGCTTTCGTCGCAATTTCTCTGAAGTTTTCTGCCCAAATTGTTTGCAATTCCAGAAAATAAGAAACTCCCGAGCTCTTTTACTTGTTTACTTGTTTCTGACTGATGATGCAAATGGATTGATTTGGAAGTAGAGTCAGCAATGAGTCAGCAATGATGATGTTGGTGATGAGGTTTTTAGTTTATAGTTATTCAGGGACATTGCCCTGGATTTCTCGTATTTTATATTTTGTTTATTGTTTTTTTTTTATATTTCTATTTAGTTAAAATAACATTCAAATAATTTTAGTTTGTTTCTTTTTTGTTTTTGAACTTGTTACATTCAATTTTATTAAACATAGATTTTATTTTAATATATTTTTTTATATTGTTTTATTTATATTGATATTTTTTATTTATTTGTTTTTCTTTCCTCTTTTGTTTTGGTAAACTGAGGCCTGTAATAATTTATGCAGACTTGGAAGAAATGAAGAGATCAATGACTAAAAACGTAATTAACTGTAAATAAGTAATGTGTAGGGGGGCACGGTGGCTTACACCGTGGTGGCATGTTCGCCTCACACCTCCAGGGTTGGGGGTTCGATTCCCACCTCCGCCTTGTGTGTGTGGAGTTTGCATGTTCTCCCCGTGCCTCGGGGGTTTCCTCCGGGTACTCCGGTTTCCTCCCCCGGTCCAAAGACATGCATGGTAGGTTGATTGGCATCTCTGGAAAATTGTCCGTAGTGTGTGATTGCGTGAGTGAATGAGAGTGTGTGTGTGTGCCCTGTGATGGGTTGGCACTCCGTCCAGGGTGGATCCTGCCTTGATGCCCGATGACGCCTGAGATAGGCACAGGCTCCCCGTGACCCGAGGTAGTTCAGATAAGCGGTAGAAGATGAGTGAGTGAATAATGTGTAAATTGGTAAATAAAGAAATCATAGATTAATAGAATAAAGGGACAAAATTATTAAAGACACTTCAGAGTCTAACGTTAAGAAAACTTTTACAAGCCAGAACGTGAGAGTTAAGATCTGTTTATTTTCCCTTCAGGTTATGTCATAAAATAATATTTGACTTCAGCAGAATTTCTTGTCTTATTTTTCTTGCATTCTTGTTTTTTGTCTTGTTGTTTACACCATTTACACCAACCAGCTCACGATGAAGGAACAAAAGGCTTAAAAAGCGGCCTGTGTGCATTGTGGAGTGTATTTTAGTGAAACTCATTTACATGGAGCAGCAAGTCGATCAGATTTAAATCCTCATCAGTTTAATTAGAGTCTGAAACTCAAAAGAGAGAAACGTTCTAATAAATTCAACTGCAGCTTTTAATGGATGTTTAAATTGCGCACTAATACGAGTCTGAAACATCCCTCTGAGAGACACAATGAGAACAATTCTGTTCTGATACTAGTGATGTTTCTGCTACTGTTTTAAACAGCAGTAGTAGATGAAGATGTTTAAGGCTGCTTTCAGCTCGGCTCATGTCACGCACAATGCTCTTTCCGGTACTAGCTAGTACCTGGCTAATTAACTAGCCTTTCTAGCACTTATGAATAATGCAGATGAAATAAAGATGGTGGTTTTAGTCTTCATGTAGCTTTGGAGGCTGGGAATCAAATAAAGCTGAGCAGCTTGTGTGACTTAAAATATTTCTATTCAATGTTGTTAATCAGGTCTCAGCACGGAGCTCCAGGGTCCCTGATTTAATCTGTAGTTCTTGTCTGTGGGGATATAATAAGCATGTCCTCACCATGTTCTCGCCATGTTCTCGCCATGTAGGGTTCCTCCCACCTTCCAAAAACAGTGTGTGAATGTGTGTGTTTATACTGTTCTGTGATGGACTGAAATCCAGAGTATATTCCTGCCTCCATATTCCTGTATAGCGTTATAGAGATAGATCAGGATCCACTGTGACCCGGAGCAGGATGAAGTGCTTACTGAATGAATGAATACATGAATGTCCTAAATCTCATTCACTCACTAATAAGACTTATTTTTTTTCGCCATTTTGTCCTCCATGTTTTTTTTGGGTTTTTTTGCTTAAACGCCTAAATGCTTGCGATCTGATTGGTCAGGACATTGAACGCCTTTCACATTACTAAGCACTTTTAAAACATTTGGAATGTTTTCTTGTCATCAAATAAGTGTGGAAGTGCACCAAGTGGACATCTATTCTGGGAGTGTAGTATGAGGTGTGTAACTTTAATATCTGAACAAAATCTTCACTATAATTTTTAGAAAATATATATTTAATTCACATATTCATTCATTCATGCATTCTATACGTTTATTCCGCTTGCACACCAACTGCTTAGATGTTCCATCTGAATACTTCACTAGCCAGCACTACCTCCTGCTCCAGAAGGCAGCCATGATGTTGTACCCTCTTGTCTTAAACTAACATGAATTACTTATTCACAGGAAATGTCTGTTTATATAGTGAATACTGAGCGAGACACCAGCTGGTGTCCTTCTTCATCACAATGTTTTCTCCAGTGCATTGTTGAGATTCAGGACGTCAACATCCTCCAGGTAAATTCTGGTAAGTACAAAGAAAGTTTAACTTTATTTATAACTTGCTTTATTGCTTGAAGGAGCTATGGTTAAATGACGCAATCACCGAAGCTGTGTTAGAGTTATCGACCTTTCAATTATTTCAAGCACACCAAGGTACCACAACCGTGCAAGTAGAAATCAAGACCGGGGCAGCGACGTGATTGTTCTATCAAAAATATATTCCGAGTTAATATTCCTAGAGTGCAAACCATTTTCCTCACAGACTGGGATTTATATCCCTTCACTCACCCAAACACATTCCACACTGCTGGAATTAGATTTGGTCACCGGTGATTGTTGTGAAATCAGTTCCAAGTCATTTAGATGGCTGTTTTCACTATAAACACTGGCACGAAGCAGCTTTACAGACCTGCAGGTGTAGAATTAAATCTCTAATGAAAACCAGAGATGATGGTAGCAAGAAAACGAGATGAAAATGAAATTAAAATGTAATTTAATGGCAAATAAAAAATGTTCATTATCCTAGTTGCTTAATAATAATAATAATAATAATAATAATAATAATAATAATAATATGTTTAATTTATACAGTGCCTTTCCCAAGCTCAAGGACGCTTTACAAGGTACATAGTGTAACATACGTATTTGTTGGACATTTGCCCAGGACAAAGGATCACATGCAGCTGCATGAGATAATAGCAGAAGACAGGACTATACACAAAAACATACAGTACAAGAGATAGGACTCTACATAGTACATGCTTAAGTGTGACGCCTCCTTAAACTACTACACTGATGAAGCACAATTAGATTCAGTCCCTTTAGTTAAGAGTCAAATGGTTCGGGACATTCACTCATTCATTCATTTTCTACCGCTTATCTCAGGCGTCATCGGGCATCAAGGCAAACCCTGGAGGTGTGAGGCGAACGTGCTAACCACTAAGACATATGGGATCTGATTATAAAAAAATATCAATCATGAGGCGGCTACAAAAAACCTTTAAAGCACTAGATATAGCATGGAAAACTGTCCGAGACAATAATCAAGCAGAGAGAAAGTGGCAAAAAAGTGACATTACTGAGAACAGAATTTGACCATGAGACAGCTGACAGGGGGCAACATTGAATGAACAGCAGCAAATCCTAGCTAGTACAAGTGCCTAATATATGTGACAACAAGTTCCAGAATTCATCATTTGTCTGTGCTAAAGGGAAGGATGACAAGACAGAAGCCTTTTACCAAAAAGGTTGATTGGCATCTCTGGAAAATTGTCCGTAGTGTGTGATTGCGTGAGTCAATGAGAGTGTGTGTGTGTCCTGTGATGGGTTGGCACTCCGTCCAGGGTGTATCCTGCCTTGATGCCCGATGACGCCTGAGATAGGCACAGGCTCCCCGTGACCCGAGGTAGTTCAGATAAGCGGTAGAAGATGAATGAATGATGAGATCCCATATGTACTTTGTGAGCTCTTTGTGGCTAGCAGCTTTTCCAGTTCGATGTTAACCGAGGAGTTTTATTTTTATTTGGTGTTAATCAGCCACGTTAATTGATAGCAGGTGAAACTGATTTGTGATTAGTTGATTCAAACACCGCCACACTCCTAATACTTTAAAAGAGTGTATATATTTATGTGAGCTGGTTAACGAAAGTTCACCAGCTCTCTTAAAGTTCTCGTAAACATTTCTGGTTGTTTGTGACTATTTTTTAGAAGATTAAGACGTATTAACTGTGTTCTTATTAATGTTGTGTTGAGGGACAGTCAGGGATCTGGTGTATTGGGTTTAGAGAGTGGGTTCCTGCTTAGGTTCCTGCTCAGAGCTCCATGATTTACTGTTTTCCAGCCACCTAATGACTCATGTGCAGTTATCATATAATTCCCACTACTTTTTGTTTTTCTTTCCTTTATTTATTCTTTATCCTCTATTATTGTTATTAATTCATGCTTTTTATATTCTGGGATGTGTGTGTTCAGTCTTTTGGGTTCCCTGAAAGGGACATAAAATGAATACAATTATTATGTCAGTAATTTTGAGACAACTGTGTTCTCACAAAAACAACAACCTGTTTTCTCAACAATAAACCAACGCTTTAATGCACAACTCAGACAAGTGCCTGAGGGAGAAAAACGGAGGAGGCGTTCAGAAATGAAGACAAAGTGAAAATGAAGTTAATGCAACTCACCGAGCCCCATTACGAGTTCAGTCCATCACCTGTTAGACTTGAAGGAAAGCTCCTGTCTGTACTGATGATCCTCATCTTCCACACCAGCAACTGCAGATTAGACAACAGATGGACCATCATATGTCCAACTCATCATCTTCTCAGCCCTCACTCAGCTCTCTGTACCTTCCCTCCTCACAACCAAAAGGCTGCCGGCTTAGATTTTGCTTTGTTTGCAGCCAGCTGTGCTGCTCAGCTGTTGTATGTCTTTGTGAATATGTCTCCCTTGGTTCAGGAGCTGTTCCAGCATGCCTTGAGACCTACGTGATACAATACACAAGCAAAACGCTTTCTCTCCTTTCTTTTTTCTTCCTTTCTCAGACTGTGTAGGTTTTAAAATCAACACAACGGAGGTGTTTAGTGGCGAGAAGCTTCAGGTCCGCTGTGCTCTCTGTACGGGCTGCATGAACGGCATGGCCGCCATCAGTCAGTCGGCTCTCTGCTGGGTTTTTTCGGGGTTGTTGCATTGAAGTCAATTCAAAAAACTTCGTTTTAGTCTTCTGTGCTTTTTGAGACGGTGCCCAGACCCTATAGATTGCCACAGATGGTTATATCTCATTGTTCCTCCATGTAAATGTTTTACATTTTAGTACCAATGTTGTGTTCATTTGTTTTCATGAAAATATATAAGCCTTTATGGACTTTAATTAAAACAAGGTTATTATTTGGTCTCTCAGTCATCACTGGTTATGACCAGGTTGCTATGGTGACATGTGTAAGAGCAGTTTAATTATAAAAGTTATGAGAATGTTAGAACACATCCAGTCACAGAGGAATAATTTTGTCTGTGACCTGTGAAGCTTCACAAAAAGACCATCCTTTTGACAAGATCCATGAGGTCCTAAATCTATGCGTTCCTTTCAATCTTCTTAGTTCTTTTTTCTTTATTTTGCTCGACTCCGCTCCTCGTTTCTCTCCTGCCGGTGTCTCGGCTCAGGCCGACAGGTGCTGACAGTGGGATTAATCTCCATTATCACAGAGAAATGAGACGTGATCAGACTCAGTGCAGATCTGCAGTCATTTGGCTTCATTTTCTTCGAAGGCGATAGATACACTCCTCTCGGCTTCCTTTGTTACCTGTTGTTTATAGAGATAGATGGACAAAGAGAGAGACTGATAGACAGAATGAGTAAACACAGGTCTTCCTCCAGGCTGGAAAAGAGAGAGAGAGAGCGAGAGAGAGAGAGAGAGAGAGAGAGAGAGAGAGAAGAGGAGAAATGACAGTAATCGGATGAGACATGGTGGGGTTACAGGAGATGGATTTTGTCTGCCACAGAGCAGTGGAGGTTCAGTGGGTGAGGATTTTAGGCTACACGAGGTTGTGATTTCAAATCCCAGTGAAACCAAGCTGCTGCTGTTTAAAGTTCTGTCCTGTTTTAACCCAGGTCTAGTCAGAGTCATGAAGCTGCACCAGTGTCAGAAATTTTAGATTACGACACTGCAATACTTGACTGAAAGGCACACGGGTGATGACGAGGATCTGTAAGGTGAAAGCTGATGAACTTAAGTGTAATAGATTTGTGCTGGATCGACTTCCCCGTCAAACCGAGTGCATCAAATTTAGAAAAATAAAACATATCTAAAGGACCTCTTGAACGTCTGATGGAAAGATGGAAAGATGGAAAAACATAACCAGGTCTAATGAACCTGGATTACTGCTGAGGCACACAGATGTTCGGGTCAGAATTTGGCCCCAACAGCATGAACCCATGAGCTCAACCTGTCTTGTGTCAGCAGTCCAGGCTGGTGGAGGTGGTGTGATGGTGTGGGGAATGATTTCTTGGCACATTTTGGGCTGTTAATGCCACAGTGTATGTGAGTCTTGTTGCTGATCATGTTCATCCCTTCATGGCCACAATTTACCATCTTTTAACAGCTGTTTCCAACATGATCATGTTAACACTCACATGACAGTGAGTTCAGTGACCTTCGGCATCGCTCCGAAGAAATGAACTGGGCCGGTATTCAGAGGGCCTTTTTACACCTGGTCACTTCACGTGTTTTCTGTGATCTGATATCTATCCGATGGTAAAAACACCAGGTCTAAATGCCCTCCGAAACGTTTTGGAGACGGATATAAATCAGATGGTACAAACCCCTTCAGGAGGTGGTCTGGGACGCGTTTCAGATGAAACTGGACAGGTGTAAATGAATGTGGTTGTTCAAGCCACATACGTCAGCGCTATACTCCTCCCAAACGGAAGTACGTCACTCAGGTGACTCACGAGTCGTGCATCGCGCCAGAAACAAACAACATGGACGACATGCAGGGTTGGTTTTTTTGTACCATAACCGTCATAACGTTTTTTCGTCTTCTTTTTGATCGCGTTCTGAAAACCACACACACCAAAGTGTGTTCCATTTCAATTACCCCGGAAATGAGGTAAAATATATTAGCATTTTGGGCGGGAGCAGAAAGATCGGATCGATATCCGATTCGCCAGATCGATATCCAGATCACAGAGACGCGTTTATGTGGTCTAATGTAAATGGAACAGTTTTAACAAATCAGATAGATATCGGATCAGAGACAACACATGAAGTGACCGGGTGTAAAAAGGCCCTAAGACTCAGAGAGCTCCTAATTTAGGAGCTTAAATTTTTTTTACTAGGAATCTTACCTTATCTCGGAGAGGAGGCGGAGCTAACCCCATTACTAGGTATGTCACATTCTTTGAAAGACTGTGATTGGTTGTCCAATAAAAAAACAATACCAGCGCTTTTAAAATCTGGTCTATTATAAACCTTCTGTCACGTCCTCAGAAAGACAGCAGTCCTTGTTTTTACAAGCTAAAATGACATAAACTGTACGACGTACATAAACGACACAACTCAAATAAACTAAAGAACTGAATGCAACAATGAATAATGACTTGACAAAGACAGACACGAAAGGGCAAAAAAAGGGCAGGTAACATAAGACACATAACAAAACCACATGACATTCAACACATGTAGTGATCTGGCAAGGAGACCTGACACCTTCACTTTGTCTCTATGTTAAGATATTCGAGTCTATATGGTGTAGGGATTAAGTTTGTGACCGATCATATTAGAGATGTTCTAAAATCCGTTTGTTATAAATGTAATAAATGTAAATGTAAACATCTCAGACACAGAGCAGAAATGTCATACAGACAAATTATATCATTTCTGCTGCTACGGCATTATAATATCTTCTTCTACGTTAGGGGGCGCCACAGCGAATCATCTGTTTCCACCTAACTCTATCCTCATCATCCTCGACTCTCACACCAGTTAACTTCATGTCCTCATTTAACACATCTATATATCTCCTCTTTGTCCTTCTTCTCGTCCTCTTACCTGCAGCTCCATCTCCAACATCCTTCTACTGTACCAATATAACCATCTCCGTCCTCTGTACATGTCCAAACCATCTCAATCTAGTGTCTCTGTCCTTGTCCCCAAAACAGCCAACCTGAGCCGTCCCTCTGATGTCCTCGTTCCTAATACTGTCCATCCTCGTCACTCCTGAAGAGAACCTCAATGTCCTCATCTCTGCTACCTCCATCTCTGCCTCGTGTCTTGTCCTCACTGCTCTAACCCATACAACACAACCCTCCTGATATGTACTCGCCTATTCACCTCTTTCTCAGATATTATATAATTATATAATTAAATTAAATTAAATATAAAATTATATATATAAAATGACAAAAATAATCCCTAGACGATCTGATCTGTATCGTCTTATTAACTCATCATTATTAAATATTATACACAACACATTTCTTCTCCCTCTTCACCTCTCAGCCATTTTCTCCTCTGATAAAGAAACTCTTCATCCTCTTAAAGACCTCCTTATGACTCCTAACACTGTTTGACCTCATGAGCTCTTTTAAGTCTTAAGATGCTTTATGAAGAACTTTTATCTTTACTGAGATCTTCTCTTTCATTTTAAGGGGAAACACCAACAATTCTAAGAATTTTCTTATCATTTCATCACTAAGAGAAACCTTTTATTCTGAGAACGTTCATGAATACAGACCGTGGTGTTAGAGAGCAGTTGGAGGTCCTACTCAGTAACAGTGGAGCTTTGCCTTTGGTACCCTAGACACCTATTGGGCTGGATTTCTATTTCAATGCTACTATTCACACAGTATATGACTGAAAACTGCGGAGCTCAGGACGCTGTTGAAAATCTGTCAACTCAAGAACTTGGCATGCACAACTCAGAGGAGATTTTATTTCTATCTAAAAGGACAGGTTATAAAATCCAAACGGCTGCATAACTCGACTCAGGGAACATGTAACTTTCACTGTGTAAATACTGACGTACATCTGACAGCCCTCAGTCCCTGACGCTGACATACACTAGAGTTTAACAGAATGTGCTTTAGACTTTACAATCTAACACACACACACACACACACACATACACACACACACACACACACACACCATTAAATCTAAAGCTAAATGAGTCAATATCACATCTAGGAGGTGAAGAGCGAAAGCCACAAACTTCCAGCCCCTGTTCTAACTGCTGTAGGAGAAAACACAATTTTTTTAATTGTTTAATTGTTTTTTTTGTGTTTAATTGTGTCACACACACAAGGTGGAGGTGGGAATCGAACCCCCAACCCTGGAGGTGTGAGGCAAACGTGCTAACCACTAAGCCACCGTGCCCCCCCCCCTCCCTATAATCTATTACATTAAATTTCCAGTTGCAATTTGACTTTAGTTTTAATTAGTCTTAAAAACAACTAATATTGTTTTGTAATATTCTGAGGACTGGTCTAGAATTCATTGAATAAAACCTAATAGAAATTGAAGAAGTGACAGTCGCTGTAAATTAGCACTTATTAAAGGTCCTAGATGTTGAGAACTTCCTCCACTTGGGTTGTTATTCAGGAATCTTAATTAAGCCGTTCATTAAGTGTTAGCTGTAGGTGTAGTGTTAGGTTATGTCATGTCAGGGGATGTTTATGTATATTAAAGCACTACAGGAGAATTTTTTTCCACTCTGAAGTGATTACTTTGTAGCGCTCATGATCGTGATCGTGATCATGTTCGTGATCGTGATCCTGCTCGTGATCGTGATCGTGCTCGTGATCGTGATCGTGATCGTGATCGTGATCGTGCTCATGATCATGATCGTGATCGAGATCGTGATCGTGATCGTGCTCGTGATCGTGATCGTGATCGTGATCGTGCTCGTGATCGTGATCGTGATCGTGATCGTGATCCTGCTCGTGATCGTGATCGTGATCGAGATCGTGATCGTGATCGTGCTCGTGATCGTGATCGTGATCGTGCTCGTGATCGTGATCGTGCTCCTCATCTCTGCAGCGTCGCGTCACTTTAAGACGTGGATCTTAGCCGACTTGGAGACGGGCTCTAAGTTTCCCGACAACTTCTACTTCGGTAAATGGGAAATAATTGCAGGTACGAACTAAAGTGTTGAACAAACAACATGCAAGATGAAACTGGAATCGCTCCAGACAATTATTTGTAGTTTTTCACTTTAGAGCATCAGAACTCATTTGCATAGACTTTAGAAAATGTCTTTTCGCTTTGTTTCTCAAATCGCAGCTCCATGGTGCGCACTTCCGCAGAAGATAAACGATCACCTGTCGTGAGATTCGGTACAAGTGCACAGGGATCTGATGAGGAGAGGAAAAGTTTCCCATTTGTCTAATGGACCGGTTCTGAGGGAAACGTCATTACATTTCATCTCGTCTTTGTTTAGCTGTCTCCGTGTTTCCTTTTTTGTTCAACAAATACTTCCAAAAAAAAAAAAAAACGACATCAGTTCAGTTCACAGTTGTTAGCAAAGAGGGCTGAAATGGAGGAAGGTGAGAATGATTGATTTTTGTTCCTCTCGAGTGGCTCGGCCCGTCGTGCTGTACACTGTCATATGGGTCTGCATCGATTTTAGAAAAGAAAGCGTCCAGTCACATTTAGAGCTCATTCTGGCAATTTGTGAAGATCCATTCCAGGGTTCCAAGAGGCTTCAGGGTTAGCAGTAACCTTTCAGAGGTTAATAACCGTGTCCTGGAGGGCACAGAGGTTCCTGCTTCAGCGTGTCTGGATGTACCGTCATGTACAAAAGGAGAATCTTAAGCGTTTTAAAAGAAACGTTCCGAAGATTAAAAGTGTTTTATATGCAAAACGGTGTGTTCTCATCTCACCGCCTTAATGTCATCTTTTAATGCATTTAAATATTCAAGAATACGAGAACACAAACAAGAAAAGAAAAGAAACAAGGCTGCATCGGTTGGTGACTTGCCAGTGACAGCAAATTCCCATGATTCATAGCAACATCATCACAGTGATAGAGATCTCAGGTTAGAGCCATAATGGAGTTTCAAAGTATTCGTCATATATCGATATCAAATATTTGCTCATTTAATGCAAACAACACATAATATAAAAAAGTTCTACTGTATATAAGATCCTGACGTTTCATAAAAACAAAGCTCCTGTTAGATATGAACTTTATATCTTGTCGTAAGTTATCTACAAAGTTATCGTCATATAAATATTGTATTATCTTCTCAGGTTTAAACTGAACTTAGATTTTTACCCAAATACATCATACAGGTGCCTTCTCCGTTTTTGTGTTCTTGTGAGTTCTTCTTTCTTCTTGTTTTTTTTTGTGTTAAGAAATATCCTAAAGCTCATTGCCTGAAAGCCACTACAGTGTAAACAGAGAAGCAGACAGAAGATCAAACCTGAGGTCAGTCATTCAATTATTTTTGCTTTTATCTTCAGGAACATTCATGCTCTGGAGTCCATCCCAGGAACGCTGGGCATGAGCTGAGAAGATATGCTGGATGGGACTCACATATATTCACACCAGAAATCTGGAGAACCCTCAGGGTCCACATGGGACCACAAAGAGGAGAACAGGTGAAGCTCCACAGTAACACGAGCGCAGGATCGGGACCCAAAATGATCTGAAGGAACTGCTTGTCATTGATCTCTGGAGCCAGTGGAACATCTGAGTTAAGTACACAGTGAGGATGATGATGGCTGAGGGTCGAGTGGGTGGAGGCTGAGATCTCAAAAAAAAACTCTAAGCTTTTAAACACAATTCTGTAGCAGATCCACTGTTCAAACTGTTCACAACTGTTCACAACTGTTCACAACTGTTCACACACATTTATGTAAATGAAATCATTTCACTGGCCCTTGTATCTATTTTCAGCTTATTAACTCTTTCTGGTCTGATTATAGACCTAATGACTAAAAACACACACATGCCTAGCAGCGTGAGTTACTGAGTAAGGGTTCAGTGGTTAAACACTCAAGTGAGGAAAAGTGTAAGTGAGGAACTTAATGGAGCTGGACCTTTAGAGGTTTTAGGTGAATTCCACAAACTGCGTCTACACCAAACCTCATTTATCATCTACAACCAAAAAACAAACCCATCCTGAACCTTTCTGAACAGCTTTAAGTTATCTCCATGATTTCTTTATTTCCAGATGAGAAACTCCTCTCCGCTCGGTTCAGGAACTGCTCGCAGACATGTTTGTGCTAAAACGGTGACAGAATGTAGCAACAGATGCTGCTGTCTGTCCATCCCAGAGGAGGAGAAATCAGCACCGTTCCTTCACACTTCCACAGGAACACACAGAGCTACAGCATCTGTGCAGCTGGGAAATGACAAGCGTGTGCATGCGAGTGGTTCGCAGCTCATTTCCAACAGAACACGAGATAATCGCTCCGTCTTTATTTCCCAGACGAGACACATTTCCTTTGCGCATCCTGTTAGCTCCTGACCGAGGAACCTCCTGAAATGAACTTACGTTAAAGGCTAGTGTTAGAGCTGTAAATTTGTGATGTGAGATACGTATGAGCCTCAATTTCACACTTCAGTAAGAATCGTTTCCCTGCGCTAACATCGCGCCCGGAGAAAAAGAACAAACGCTGAGCAAATGTTAATGTCATTTTCTTTTTCTCTTTGCTCTGATCATGATTTCCACAGGAGTTCGTATGTCTAACACACAGTTTGTGCTCGAGTCTTCATCAGTAAACATGTGAAGACTTCAGCAGGAAGTAATTAGTGTTAAGTCTGTAATGAACGCTGGTATGATGCTGACCTGTTGGTTCCTCAGGAGCTCTTGGTTACACAATTCTACTGGACTATAAACTGGTGTAGAAATGACATAAATTACATTTAAATTATTCATTCATTCATCGTGAATACCACTAAGTGCTAACCACTAAGCCACCGTGCCCCCCACATTAAAATGATTTACATTAACATTGTTTACACTGACATTATTTACATTGACATTATTTACATTGACATTATTTACATTGACATTGTTTACACTGACATTATTTACATTGACATTATTTACATTGACATTATTTACATTGACATTATTTACACTGACATTATTTACATTGACATTGTTTACACTGACATTATTTACATTGACATTATTTACATTGACATTATTTACATTGACATTGTTTACACTGACATTATTTACATTGAAATTATTTACATTAACATTGTTTACACTGACATTATTTACATTAACATTATTTACATTAACATTGTTTACACTGACATTATTTATAATAACATTGTTTACACTAACATTATTTACATTAACATTATTTACAGTAACATTATTTACATTAACATTATTTACATTAACATTTACACTGACATTATTTACATTAACATTATTTACATTAACATTATTTACATTAACATTGTTTACACTGACATTATTTATAATAACATTGTTTACACTAACATTATTTACATTAACATTATTTACAGTAACATTATTTACATTAACATTATTTACATTAACATTTACACTGACATTATTTACATTAACATTATTTACATTAACATTATTTACAGTAACATTATTTACATTAACATAGTTTACACTGACATTATTTACATTAACATTATTTACATTAACATTATTTCCTGTCACCAGATGAGGATGAGGTTCTGAGTCTGGTTCCTCTCAAGGTTTCTTCCTCATATCATCTCAGGAGTTTTTCCTCATCATCGTCACCTCAGTCTTGATCATTAGGGATAATTTTTAGAGATAAATAGAAACTTTATTACAATTTTGCCAATTTTATTCTCTCGTTATATTTATATAAAGACAATGTTCATTGTTAAAAGCGCAATACAAATAAATTGAACTGAGTTGAATTGAATACACACACACACACACACACACACACACACACACACACACACACACACACACACACACACACACACACATTCAATTCAATTTATTTGTATAGCTCTTTTAACAATGGATATGGTCTCAAAGCAGCTTTTCAGAAGCATAGAAACATAATACACCTTCACACACACGTCAGCTAACACACACACAAACACACACACACACCGTCATCTAACACACACACACAGCACCCTGTGATAAATTGTGATGCTCTTCATTACTTTTATTATCTAAAAATAAAATAGAGTTTTTTAAGCAGGCAGCTTGAGTCCATGGTTCAACTCTGGAATGAATCAGTTTACTGTCATGCTTTGAACTGCTTAATCTCTTATTTTCTTCACACACACACACACACACACACACACACACACACACACACAGTGAGTCAATCATTCCTGTATTTTCAGCATGCGCTCGATCCTGGTGAAGGTCACAGTGGATCAGGTGTCTGTCACAGGAATGCTGGAAATGAGGCAGGAAAAAACTGAGGCAGTTTAGACTCACTAATGTTCTCTTGTATCTTCTCACCAGTTCTGAGGCACCACTGCATAGGAGGGAAAGTCCAGAGTGGTGAAGACCATCAGAACTTCAGAACTCCATTTACAGCCAGTAATCCAGGACCAGGAGAACAATCAAAGATTCTCAGTGGACGGGGTACAGGTTCACTCTCCCATCAGGGAAGGTACTGGATCATGAGGAGCACCACAGTGAGATTCAGGAGGCTCTTCCACCCCCAGGCATGAGAGAGAGCCTGCACACACATGATATACATTAAAGTGCTTTCTATAGTTTACCTACATCACTTACATAACGGCGCTGTCGGGCGGAAACCTCGTATGTCCAAATTTGGTCAATTTCATATTTTTTCACATATCGATGCTATTGGTCAGTCCCCACGTGGGTCTGTTATTTTTTAAGTTATTAACCAATCTAAAGTCTTGAAAATAGCTTGAGAGCAAATCTCATAACTCCATTGGACACTTCAACTGTCCACCTCTTCCTCACTCCGTGGGAGAGCTTCACGGCATATTTCTCCTCAAGGAGAGTCGCAACGAATCAACACGTCTTCTGAGGTAAATGTCTTCAAAACACTGGGCTCAAAGAAAAAAAAATCTTGACCCCCGCTAGTTCTGGTGCTCGTCTGAGGACAGGAATTTAGCACAAGACAATCCACTGCAACGCGGACTAAACCCTGTGCACTGCAGATAAGGTACGGCGTTTTTTTAATTTACTGAAAAATAACGGTTTTGGAGATACGAGGATTCCGTCTGACAGCGACGATATTCTCCATAGATTCACTGTCTGACTGTTAGAGTTCATTTCATTAAGTCTTCCGTCTGCTGCCAGTTCTGTTCGTTGTCACGCTGTGGGACGGATGGGTGACTAAGAATTATCATGTCACTGCATTACATCACATCCATGTAATATGGAGGTGACAAATAAAGAACATGGAACCTGGAACAATTTACCCACAGGCAGGATCGTGAGAGACGGGAAAGAAAGCAGAAAACCTGGAAAGAACCATGAAGGAGGACAAGAGACGGTCAGGATGGAGCTGCAGGCCCTGGAGCTGTGAGTGCTACACATCCACACTCATGCAAAAATACCTTCAAGCTGAAGATAAAAGAGAGAGAAAGAGAGAGAGAGAGAGAGAGAGAGAGAGAGAGAGAGAGAGAGAGAGAGAGAGAGAGGGAGAGAGAGAGATAGAGAGTTGATTAAAAGGCAGCGACACGCCGCTCTGTTCTGCGTGATGCCGAGTGAGATGCTCTGCGCTCCATCACTCTCCAGCTCGTCCTGAAAGCGTCTCTTTTAACTCAGGGTTTCGGTTCGGTGAAAAAACGTCCTGATCTTTTCGGTGTAATTTGGTTTCCTGCTCATAAATTAAAGCCTCGGCAGAAAGTGGTGTGATAAACGAGGGCTTTCTGGTGTTCGCAGGGTTTGTGATCGTTTTTCATTCCCGCTCGCTTGAATCACGCTCAACAGAAAAGGTCTATGGGCTCTCTCGTGCTGAAGGAGCCGAAGGAGGCGGAACGGGCCGAGACACACGGAGCTCTCAACAAAGTGCACTTCAGCGTCTGCCCTTCATCACCGAACAATCAAACAAATGTATAATTCAACTCACTGAAGAAGACTTTGTGCCACTGAAGCACAGCTCTGACCTTCAGAGAGAGTGATTGTGGACAGACGAGACACCATGAGAGCGCACTCGAAGGGCTGAGTGTCGGGAGATGGAAAGACTTCCGACTGAATTCTGATTGGTCAGAATTTCAGCTGTGACATCACAGGGATGTGTGCGAGTCTGCTGTAAAGACACTTTTATGGAAGGAGTCACCAGTTTTACATTTACAGCATGTAGAAGACGCCTTTATATCCAGAACGACTTACATTATCTCACTTTTGTATAACTTTTGTTGAGGGTTAAGGGCCTTGTTCAGGGGCCCAGCAGTGGCAGCTTGGTGGACCTGGGATCGAACTCACAACCTTCCGATTGGTAGCCCAACACCTTAACCACGAGGCTACCACATGCCCACCAGTGTCAGAGGTGACCTTTAAACTTTCTGGGTCATGTGACAAACTGCGTTTTTTATGTCTTAGTATCATCAAGAGAGGCTTCGTGAGGGAGTAACTGCTTCTGTCTGCTACAACTTAAATATTTCATCAACGTCCAACAATGATAAATAAAATACAACAATAAAAAGATTATAAAAACAACCACGTGTCATTTGTTATTTATTTAAACAACGCAACTCACTCATTCACTCATCTTCCACCGCTTATCCGAACTACCTCGGGTCACAGGGAGCCTGTGCCTATCTCAGGCGTCATCGGGCATCAAGGCAGGATACACCCTGGATGGAGTGCCAACCCATCACAGGGCACACACACACACTCTCATTCACTCACGCACTCACACACTACGGACAATTTTCCAGAGATGCCAATCAACCTACCATGCATGTCTTTGGACCGGGGGAGGAAACCGGAGAACCCGGAGGAAACCCCCGAGGCACGGGGAGAACATGCAAACTCCACACACACAAGGTGGAGGCGGGAATCGAACCCCCAACCCTGGAGGTGTGAGGCGAACGTGCTAACCACTAAGCCACCGTGACCCCCCCCCCAACAATGCAACTGTTAGAGTTAAATAATCAACACCACTTCATCATCCCAGTGCACTGCTGATTATTGTCTTATCACAGTGTTTTAATCCTTATATCCTTTTCTAAAACACATTAAACGGTCAAACTGGAAGGACCGAAGCCACATTTCTCTGCAACACAAACCCTAAAGCTTAATATCCCTGTTAGAATTCTCCTCTCTGCTCACTTTTATTTCGTGCTAATTCCTCGGTCTACACGTTCTCCTGATTTAATCCAAACATTCCCAGATTCATTATTTCTTTCTGTGCCGCAGCATTTTGTCTTTCTCTTTCTTCCTCCTTCTTCTTCTGCAGCCATGTGGGTGGAATAATGATGGTGGCAACGACAAAACACCAATTATAAATATCTGAACTCCGCTAATAAAGCCAAAAAATAAACAAAGTCACGCCGCGAGAAAACAGTCGACGATGGAAGATGATGACAAAGATGAAGATGTAGAAGATGAAGATGACGTCCTGCCAACAATTTTCTGGGAACTTGGAAAAGGAGGATGTAACGACGTATGAACCAGGATGGAGATGAAGAGGAATCAGGATGATGAAGGCTGCAGTGTTTTGAGTGATGAGTAACAAATGCTTGAAGACTCTTCAGAGTGAATGTTGGTGAATTTTACAGGAATCGAGAAGGATTTTTAGAAGCGAATGTTTTTTGCTGTTGAAGTCTGTAACTCGGAGTAAAATTCAGTATGTTGAGGATAAAACTGAAAGCACGAAACCGACGAGTTATCTATAAGAATATAACGACCGCTGAAACGAGTCCAACATGAAGGAGGAGAAGACTAAGAACAGCAGAGTGAGCTGAAGGGCTGACAGAGTCACAGCGCC
Organism: Tachysurus vachellii; assembly: GCF_030014155.1. Taxonomy (NCBI): domain Eukaryota; kingdom Metazoa; phylum Chordata; class Actinopteri; order Siluriformes; family Bagridae; genus Tachysurus; species Tachysurus vachellii. The sequence goes on from NC_083469.1 coordinate 1,707,772, forward strand.
CTCTACTGAGCTGAAACACAGGGACATTGCAGCTTCAGGCAGATTTCATTATAAATAAAAGCCACCTGATGTTTTCTGATGGAAAATAAATAAATAAATACTACACACTATTAAAAGCTTGTTCTTGCCTTTTTTTGAAGCTCTGGGAAAAGTGAATCGATACTTCAAGAGATGAGTCGTTCACAGACAAGGACGAGTCGACTCTTAAGTGAAAGTCGACTCAAATATATAAACTTTTTTATATACTTTTGTTGTTGTTGTTGTTGTTGTTGTTGTTGTTTGCCTTGTACTTCTTTTATAGAAGTGTGAAACGCCGTAACTCTTACAGTCTAGACATCCGTCTGTTCTCAGCATCCGAGCTGTTCATTGTTGTGAAAAGCGAGTCGTGTGTTTGACTCTCAGGTCTGTGTGTATAAGAGGTTGTTGTCGGTCTTGTTTTTCTTGTCGATGATGAATTGCATGTTGTTTAGATAAACTGACACGAACAAAAAAAGAGTCGTTCGGGAGTCGACTCTTAGAGGTGAGTCGGAACAAATGATCTGACTCACTGGAAAAGCTGTTCTGTCATCCAGACTCGTGTGTTTTTGTGTTTTATATTCATGCAGTGTGAAAATGGTTCATTTACATATTAGCTAAATCAACTCCCTCGCTCATTAGCATAATTCTGTTAACTGTTTTTCACTTCATTACCAGTCTACTGATCTGATGTGTTTAATGTTTAGCTGTGTTTAATTAAACTCCACTGTGTGGACACTGAGAATGTACCGGGTTCAGGTTTATATAATTATATCACTAAATGACGCTGGTGTGGTTTTTTATACATACAGAATTTCTTTGTGATGAACAGAACTGAAGTAAATTTTTGTCATATTACTATCACAGTCTTTGAGAAACAATGAGTTCACTTTATTGGGTCACGTTTTCTTTTCACAGGCTACTCAGAACCATGAAGGCTTCTTGTGACAGAACCCTTTAAGACTCATCTCTACAGAGTACTGTATTGGTGCTAGATATCAGCTTTAAGGTTGTATAAAGAACCTGAGCGTAGCAAGAGAACGACTGTTTAGAGCGTGAACAGAGTTTTTATTTTGTTGTTGTTTCCAGAAACAGCTCCTGCCTCAAGTGGAGGAGTTTAAGTATCTTGGGGTCTTGTTCACGAGTGAGGGAAGGATGGAGCGGGAGATCGACAGGCGGATTGGTGTATCTTCTGCAGTGATGCGGTCGATATATCGGTCTGTTGTGGTGAAGAAAGATCTGAGCTGCAAGGCGAAGCTCTCTATTTACCAGTCGATCTACGTTCCTACCCTCACCTATGGTCATGAGCTTTAGGTCATGACCGAAAGGACAAGATCCCGGATACAGGCGGCCGAAATGAGTTTCCTCCGTAGGGTGGCTGGGTGCTCCCTTAGAGAGAGGGTGAGGAGCTCAGTCACTCGAGAGGAGCTCAGAGTAGAGCCGCTGCTCCTCCACATCGAGAGGAGTCAGCTAAGGTGGCTCGGGGATCTGTTCCGGATGCCTCCTGGACACCTCCCTGGGGAGGTGTTCCGGTCATGTCCAACCGGGAGGAGGCCCCGGGGAAGAACTAGGACACGCTGGAGGGACTATGTCTCTCGGCTTGCCTGGGAACGCCTCGGTATTCCCCCGGAAGAGCTGGAGGAAGTGTCTGGGGAGAGGGAAGTCTGGGCGTCCTTGCTTAGACCGGTGCCCCCGCGACCCGGCCCCGGATAAGCGGTAGAAAATGGATGGATGGATGGATGGATGTTTCCAGAAAGTAAAATGTAACTTTAAACGGATACAAATAACCTGATGATAACAAAAACACGTCGTAATTGTTGGGAGATGAACCATGAGGTGAATAACAGTAGCACCGCTTCATCACTCCATCACTGATGGTTTTTGGCTTTTTTCTTACGTTTAATTTTTTTTTCTGCTTCATCTGAGATTTACTGTACTGAAAATCCACAAGTTGATTTTTTTTGTGCTCTTACAGATGAGAAGCTCTGGTGCAATCTACACACGCTTTAGGAGACGGAAATAAATCCAAGACTTACTGTAACACCACAGGTTTACAAACTTGTGTTAAAGAGCTGGAAATCTCTCTAATCTGTCTAATCTGTCTAATCTCTCTAATCTGTCTAATCTCTCTAATCTCATGGGACATCTGATTAAAGATCTCGATAACATTATTTCTGAAATGATTCTCACCTTGAACCTTTAAAGGCATAAAAGCAGTGCTATAAAATGCCTCAGTTACCATTATTACATGTTTACAAAACCTTTTAAAGTGTAATAGCTTTCTGTTGCCTCTTACACACACACACACACACACACACACACACTCACACACACACACACTCACACACACACTCACACACACACGTACACACACATGGATATGGGAGGTGCTTCAGAAAGGTACCGTGGTTTATAATGAGACAACAGTGTGAGTGTGTGTGAGTGTGTGTGAGTGCGTGTGAGTGTGTTTGAGGTAGAAAAAACTCTCCATCATGGCAACTCGATTCTCTGTCACTTCTGCTCACCTGCTCGTCCTGATATTTTTGACCTCTGCTCATTCAGGTATTTCATCAAATCCTGATTTTGTTTTTTTTGTGTTTGTTTTTGTTTCTTGTGTTTTTTGTTTATTTTTTGTTGTTTGTTTTGTTTTGTGTTTTTTTGTTTTGTTTTGTCTTGTGTTTTTTGTTTTCATTTCATTTGTTTTGTTTTGTTTTTTGTTTTTCTGTTTGTTTTTGCTTCTTGTTTATTTTTTGTTTTGTTTTGTGTTTTTCTGTTTTGTTTTGTTTTGTCTTGTGTTTTTGGTTTGCATTTCTTTTGTTTGCATTTCTTTTGTTTTGTTTTGTTTTTTTGTTTTTCTGTTTGTTTTTGTTTTGTGTTTTTCTGTTTTGTTTTGTTTTGCCTTGTGTTTTTTGTTTTGTTTTCTTTTGTTTTGTCTTCTTTTGTTTTCTTTTGTTTTCTTTTCAGTTTGATACTTCTATCAATACATTTGACTCTTCTTAAGAATTCTAAAAACAGATCTAAAATCAACAAACCCAGACCCCTCACTAGTCCATCAACCCACATCCACTCAACCCTGACGAGTCACTAAGCCGTACACGTGTTTTGAGAAAGATCGAATCTAGAGGCTGTAGACGTAAACTCATTAAAGGAGATCATCTCAGCAGGTTGTTGTGTTTATAAGAGCGTGATGTACACAGGTTCTCTGTGGAGGCGTCAGTGTAGGAAATCCTGAGAGCTGTTATTACACAAGTGTGTTTAAAACTGATTATAGAGTAGAAATGAGACGCTGAAGGAGCTACGCTTCATTCATTGGGTCGAGTCTGAATATGCACTTTCAGTACTAAGGGTTCATTTAATAATCACACAGATTACACACACTACTGCTGCTGTATATTGTACAAAAGCATATTACACAATAGTTTATGTACATAATTGATCGTTCATATTCTATATTCATATTTAATACTCATTCTGTCTATATTGTATCTCATCGTCTGCATTGTCTTGTATAGTTTGTATAGTATTGTGTTATTTATGTCTGTACTTTTCAGAGTCACAAACAGCTGGAACCAAATTCCTTGTGTGTGTCAACATCAACACAGTTGGCCAATAAACCTGATTCTGATTCTGATTCTGATTAAATATTTATATTATGATATTAAAACACAGAATGCGTGCTCTTCTGGAATAAGGTTACTTTAATGATCCCACAACACACACACACACACACACACACACACACACACACCTATTCAATATACAGCCATGTTAACAGCTCTACGTTTTTCTTTGTTCTTTGACACATGACACTTTCTCATTGTTTAAATGGTGCTGTTGCATGTGACACTCCATGTGCTAACATCATATGTTTAAATATCTTTACAACAATGTCCTGGTCCTGTACAGTGGTGTATACAGACTGTGTCCTGGTCCTGTACAGTGGTGTATACAGACTGTGTCCTGGTCCTGTACAGTGGTGTATACAGACTGTGTCCTGGTCCTGTACAGTGGTGTATACAGACTGTCCTGGTCCTGTACAGTGGTGTGTACAGACTGTGTCCTGGTCCTGTACAGTGGTGTGTACAGACTGTGTCCTGGTCTTCTGTACAGTGGTGTGTACAGACTGTGTCCTGGTCCTGTACAGTGGTGTATACAGACTGTGTCCTGGTCCTGTACAGTGGTGTATACAGACTGTCCTGGTCCTGTACAGTGGTGTGTACAGACTGTGTCCTGGTCCTGTACAGTGGTGTATACAGACTGTGTCCTGGTCCTGTACAGTGGTGTGTACAGACTGTGTCCTGGTCTTCTGTACAGTGGTGTGTACAGACTGTGTCCTGGTCCTGTACAGTGGTGTATACAGACTGTGTCCTGGTCCTGTACAGTGATGTATACAGACTGTGTCCTGGTCCTGTACAGTGGTGTGTACAGACTGTGTCCTGGTCCTGTACAGTGGTGTGTACAGACTGTGTCCTGGTCCTGTACAGTGGTGTATACAGACTGTGTCCTGGTCCTGTACAGTGGTGTGTACAGACTGTGTCCTGGTCCTGTACAGTGGTGTGTACAGACTGTGTCCTGGTCCTGTACAGTGGTGTGTACAGACTGTGTCCTGGTCCTGTACAGTGGTGTATACAGACTGTGTCCTGGTCCTGTACAGTGGTGTATACAGACTGTGTCCTGGTCCTGTACAGTGGTGTATACAGACTGTGTCCTGGTCCTGTACAGTGGTGTATACAGACTGTGTCCTGGTCCTGTACAGTGGTGTATACAGACTGTGTCCTGGTCCTGTACAGTGGTGTATACAGACTGTGTCCTGGTCCTGTACAGTGATGTATACAGTTTGTGTCCTTACCCCATCCTTCGTCTTACACTGTCCCCTGTCTTACACCATCTCCTGTCTTACACCGTCCCGTGTCTTGCACCATCTCCTGTCTTACACCCACCCCTTTCTTACACCATCTCCTGTGTTACACCGTACCGTCTTACACTGTCTGCCATCTTAACCATGCCCTGTCTTACACCGTCTTCTGTCTTACACCGTCCCCTATCTTACACCACCCCCGTCCTTCACCGTCTCTTACCTTACACCGTCCCGTCTTACACTGTCTCTCGTCTTACACCATCCCCTGTCTTACACTGTATTCTGTCTTACACCATCCCCTGTCTTACACATTACCCTGTCTTACACTGTCTCCTGTCTTTAGTCTTGCACTGTTTCTACTATGTACCTTCTGTGACTAGGTTAACTTCCTTTTTAGTCCTTAGTTCTGTTTTGTTCTCAGTAGCACCAGGGTCCAGGAGAAAAGTATTAAAGTGTGTATGTTCTGTTTAACGTCTAGGATTAAAGTATTTAATCATGTTTAGTTTGATTCCTCAGTAGTAAAGTAGTAAAGTGTGAGCGTTCAGTCATTTTTTTCAGTTTATCCGGCGATGTGTCTGCTTTAAATGAATGAATCCTCACTCATGGCTCATGGTTTCATTTATTTCCAGCATCTAGCTCTGATTCAGCTGAGATTTGTCCCCATTCGAACCCTTCACCATCTCGTCCTTCCTCTGGTGAGTCGACGGTGTTTAAACTTTTTTTCCCACTTATATTACTCTGAGTCTTCACCCATAAAGATTATTTAACGTACATTTTAAACCAGAATTGCTCGGCCTGATAGTGGAGCGGGTCAACACCTCCAATAAAGTGAGTCAGCAGTAAACCTGTGTGTGTGTGTGTGTGTGTGTGTGTGTGTTTGGCAGTTCACTCGCTGAGGCCTGCAGATGTGTGTGTGCTGTCAGCACTCGGCCTGTCCGCTTCACACAGGTACAATACGACGTGAATTTATGCGAACATAAAAACCATATCATATATTTTCTGAATTTAAAACAAATCCATAATGATAGAAGATGATGTAATGCAGAATGTGTATGAAATATTAAAAACTATTGACACGAGTGTCCTCAGAAAGGCTAATACAGCTAGCGGGTCTGTGGAAGTCCGTCTCGCTCACGGATGGATTACAGACCGAGCTTGGGTTTATTTCTGAGTGATTCAATTTGAATTTTTAACTAGCGTAGCATCTGATAGGTTCTGAACTGGAGCTCGGTAAACTGATCAAATAAAAATAGGGTCAAGCGTCCGTAAGGTCGTCACAGTAAAATGAACTGAAACGAGTCGATGGAGTAAAAATTAGGATTAAAGTGTAAACAGCAGACATTGGATTAAAAAAATATTAATAAGAGGTGTGAGTAAGTCATACATGTGCAAGTCACAAGTAAGTCTCAAGTCATGAATGTCAAGTCAAAGTCAAGTCGAGTCTTTTTTTATAACTGTCAAGCAAGTCGCAAGTCTCAAATTTGCGACTTAAGTCTGACTCGAGTCAAGCCATATGACTCGAGTCCCCCATCTCTGAGTCATTTAACTCAAATCTGTGTCAAGTCTCGAGTCATGAATGTCAAGTCAAAGTCAAGTCGAGTCTTTTTTAATATTTGTCAAGCAAGTCTCAAGTCTCAAGTTTGTGTCTTAAGTCTGACTCGAGTCAAGTCATATGACTCGAGTCCCCCATCTCTGGTCTATATTATACTAAACAAAAATCAAACTCCTGAATAATTCAATACGAAGCTTTGGATCTCACAGTGATTTGAGTTACAGCCCCAAATGCAGCTTGTTTCTGTGGGGTTTTTGTTCTAAAATCTAAAGATAGCTAAGTGATATTTTTAAGCTAGCTTCTTTATTTCAGAACAAAAACGAAGAAAAACGCACTCTCTTCTCGTTCATCTGAAAGAAAAGGCACCCCTGCGGTTACAGGCAGCTCTACAGGGTGTAATTACAGTAGATAGTATTTACTGCACAAGTGCAAAGTAAATTTACAGCATTTGGTAGAGACTCTTTTATCCAGAGCATCTGAGGCAGTGGCAGCTTGGTGGAGCTGTAGAACTTGATCTCGCAGCCTTCCAACTGGTAGTCCAGCACCTTAACCACTAGGCTGATATCCCTCAAGGACTGATTAGGTTATTAGTGTCTGGTTTAGGGCGGGGCACGGTGGCTTAGTGGTTAGCACGTTCGCCTCACACCTCCAGGGTTGGGGGTTCGATTCCCACCTCCACCTTGTGTGTGTGGAGTTTGCATGTTCTCCCCGTGCCTCGGGGGTTTCCTCCGGGTACTCCGGTTTCCTCCCCCGGTCCAAAGACATGCATGGTAGGTTGATTGGCATCTCTGGAAAATTGTCCGTAGTGTGTGATTGTGTGAGTGAATGAGAGTGTGTGTGTGTGTGCCCTGCGATGGGTTGGCACTCTGTCCAGGGTGTATCCTGCCTTGATGCCCGATGACGCCTGAGATAGGCACAGGCTCACCGTGACCCGAGATAGTTCGGATAAGCGGTAGAAGATGAATGAATGAGTGAGATAGTGTCTGATTTAGTGTCAAAGCCAGCCAAAGGTCAGGAAATATGATGTCACCTGGGTGTCTCAGGAAGGCTTTTCTGGTCTTCTTTACATGAGCAAAATATCTAAGCTCTGTCTCTGCGTTGGCATTACAGAGCCCTCAGAGTACTAATAAAGCATTCAGACGCACGTCTCAGGTCTGAGGTTTACTCTGAGCAAAGGAGGAGAGATAAGTGAGAGGAGGCCGAGACCTCGGAGTGTTCTGAGATCCACCGTACCGAGAGTCCAGGAAGGAGAAATGCAGCATAAAGAGTCTGAGATAATCAAAACCTAAAGGTTCTTCTTTCATCCTCCTAAAGGGAGGGTTACAAAAACAAGCTGAGTCGATCAGATATAACACTGCGTGATGACCTTCGACAGAGAAGCTTTCTAGATGGTTGTGTGTTTATTCTGCGAGTACACACAGCACTGCTCTGGTCCCGGGTTCCTCGAAATCTCTGCAAGATATTTGTTTGGAATTCTCAAGTTGGCTGTAAGGTTTCAATAACGATGAGGTCAGAGGAATCCAAAAAAGTCAGGTGAAGTCACAGGTGAGTGTCATGTGATGAGAAAACAATCAAACCCTGGGAAGCAGACAGGGGAAAAAGACTCGAGGCCTGAGAGCTACTTCACAACTGGTGTGTTTGGAATAAGTCTGATGGTTTCTGGGGGATTGTAGTTTATGATCCTGACACAATGAGATGGTGGGAAGAAGCATGAAGAGCACACTGACAAAACAGCCAATGAGAAGTAAGACATGATGAAGAGGACAGATAAGAACAAACAGACCAAATCCACACACAATACTGTAAGTGTGTTATATTTCCAGTTCTGTGTGCAGAATAGAGAAAGATTTCATTTTGATGTGAAACTCATTGTTTTTCTGTCTATTTACACTAATGTACAGAAATAACAGTTTAGGGATGTTTAGATGAATAATGAATAATAATGTGTGTGTGTGTGTGTGTGTGTGTGTGTGTGTGTGTGTGTGTGTGTGTGTGTGTGTGTGTGTGGTGTGTGTGTGTGTGTGTGTGTGTGTGTGTGTGTGTGTGTGTGTGTGGTGTGTGTGTGTGGTGTGTGTGTGTGTGCAGGTCTGCTGATGTTAAGATTCTGACCAGACTCTCAGGTAAGAGTTTAATCACAGTCCCTAGTGACTCTCTCTCTCTCTCTCTCTCTCTCTCTCTCTCTCTCTCTATCACTCACTCTCTCTCGCTCCCTCTCTCTCTCTCTCTCTCTCTCTCTCTCTCTCTCTCTCTCTCACTCTCTCACTCTCTCTCACTCTCACTCTGTCTCTCTTTTACTCTCTCTCACTCTCACTCTCTCTCTCGCTCCCTTTCTCTCTCTCTCTCTCTCTCTCTCTCTCTCTCTCTCTCTCTCTCTCTCTCTCTCTCTCTCTCTCTCTCTCTCACTCTCTCTCTCTATCACTCACTCTCTCTCGCTCCCTCTCTCTCTCTCTCTCTCTCTCTCTCTCTCTCTCTCTCTCTCTCTCTCTCACTCTCTCACTCTCTCTCTCACTCTCACTCTCACTCTGTCTCTCTTTTACTCTCTCTCTCTCTCTCTCTCTCTCTCTCTCACTCTCTCTCTCACTCTCACTCTGTCTCTCTTTTACTCTCTCTCTCTCTCTCTCTCTCTCTCTCTCTCTCTCTCTCTCTCTCACTCTCTCTCTCACTCTCACTCTGTCTCTCTTTTACTCTCTCTCTCTCTCTCTCTCTCTCGCTCCCTTTCTCTCTCTCTCTATCTCTCTCTCTCTCTCTCTCTCTCTCTCTCTCTCTCTCTCTCTCACACTCTCCACATCCCTGTGAATAAGCGTTACTATAGAAACAAAAACATATTAGAATTATTATATATTTATCTAAAGCTGTGCTACTGTCAGAGCTGCTGTTTCATATGAAGCTCATATAAAAGTAAACACTCAGGACTTTAAAGATTTGTAGAGTTTCATCACTATTTCTGTTTTTCTCTACAAAACTACAGGTGATATTTTCATAAAAAGGTCGGTTTGTTTTTTTTATCAAACCCATTTCTGTTCTCTGAGAAGCTCCGAGTGTTTGTTCATCTAAAATCAGCTCAGATTTTTCTCTTCAACACTAAAATTCAGTGTAAGATCATCAACAGAGGGAAAAACACACGTCTAAAACACACCGAAAGAACGACAGAGTCCTGATTTATTTTAGATCAGACTCATTTTAGATCAGACTCACTTTAGATCAGACTCACTTTAGATCAGACTCATTTTAGATCAGACTCATTTTAGATCAGACTCATTTTAGATCAGACTCATTTTAGATCACTCATTTTAGATCAGACTCACTTTAGATCAGACTCATTTTAGATCAGACTCATTTTAGATCAGACTCATTTTAGGTCAGACTCACTTTAGAATTCACACCAGAATTTACACAAGGACAAAAACTAGCAGTTAATCTGAAACTCTAATTCTGTCTAATCTCACTTTAATACAGTCCTCGGTTTGTGTCCCACAGAGATTCTGTCCAGCTTTAATCCAGAACTGAGCACATTGATTCCAGTACAGAGGTACTGTATAACACACACACACACACACACACACACAGACACACACACACACTACGTAAACTCATGCTCTGAATGTGATCCTCTGTGTTGGTTTTGCAGCAGTCTGATGGAGGAGGTTGAGGATGTGGTTCAGTCCCTAGACAAAAGTCAAGTAAGACATTTAGGAGGAAATTTAGACACAGGAAGTGAAAATATCTCTGATTTCTCTAATATTTGTCCTCATATAATTTCCTTGTGTAATATCTTAAAACCTTCGTACGCTAACGTTAATCACGTCTCCTGTTAGCTCCTGATCGACTCTGTGAAGGAACTCTATGAGTTATGTTCATTAATACGCCTGTCTGTCTGTCTGTCTGTCTGTCTGTCTGTCTGTCTGTCTGTCCTCAGTGGAAGCTGCTGCTTCTCTTCGTGTCGGTGGACGAGCTCTGCGTCTGCCCCGGGCAGGTGAGCGAGTCGATCACACGTCACATCCTCAAAGGAAAATACGTAAACATTACAGTGCAGCCTTCACTGCTCCGTCTCCTGTGTTCACGTTCATCAGAGAAATACATTAGATTTAATTCACTAGCTTTTATTTATCATTAATAAAAGTGTTGGTCAGCTGAATGTCACACCTTAAAATACTTTTACACAATTTCTACACAAAAAACTTTAACAGTCCTTAACTTTAAAAATAAATAAATAAATAAATAAATAAATAAATAAATAAATAAAATATAATATAATATAATATAATATAATATAATATAATATAATATAATATAATATATTTAAACCAAAATTATATCTACAGTATAAAAACTGTAAAAAATATATATTTTTAGACATCACATTAATATATATATTACAAATATTAAATATATTAAATATATATTTTGTTTACGTAAACAAAATATATATTAAATTATATATATTATATATATATTTTAATGTGATGTCTAAAAATATAGATTTTTTTACAGTTTTTATACTGTAGATATAATTTCGGTTTAAATATATTATTTTATATTATTTATTTATTTTTAAATAAATTTTACATTTTAAATTTATTTTACATATATATATATATATATATATATATATATATATATATATATATATATATATATATATATATATAAACGTATATATATTTATTAAATATATATATTTTTTACATAAATTAATTTTAGACCCAAATTGATGTAATATTTTGTTCGATTTTACTTATTTCATTTCTTGTGAGCTTCAAGATTTAATAAAACTCTTCGTTCTTTTTGTCCTTCAGGCGTCTTCAGCGGTGGAGGAGACGGTGTTCAGAGTGGAGGAAGCACTGGACAAACTGCACCACAAGGTCATGAGCTTAACGTTGTGTTAAGTTATAAATCTACACCGTTTTATTTTTGGCCTCAGACTAAAGTGCTGTAGAAGAAGATCAGAGAAAATCTAAACTAATATAAATTAAAAAGAAAAAACGCAAACTTAAACGTTAAAAGTATGAAACAATGCTGCAATAGCTGAGCTTCATTACTGGAGTACTTTCTGTGAGCTTTACCTTTTATGGAGATTTGTGGGCGTGGCTAACTCCGAACGTGCCATGAACATGTTTGGTCGTTTACACCTGATCGTCGCTTATCGAATGAGCATGAAAAAGATCAGTGAAAGTCAGTTTAATCGATCCAGTGGCAAATCTTTCCTTCAGTTTTGACACAAAAACATTTATGAAAAAATAAATAAATAAAACACAATGTTTTTAGTTTAAAAAAACACTACTTTAAGTTGTACCCCCTCGGGGGTTTCCTCCGGGTACTCCGGTTTCCTCCCCCGGTCCAAAGACATGCATGGTAGGTTGATTGGCATCTCTGGAAAATTGTCCGTAGTGTGTGATTGTGTGAGTGAATGAGAGTGGGTGTGTGTGTGTGTGCCCTGTGATGGGTTGGCACTCCGTCCAGGGTGTGTCCTGCCTTGATGCCCCATGATGCCTGAGATAGGCACAGGCTCCCCGTGACCCGAGGTAGTTCAGATAAGCGATAGAAAATGAGTGAGATGAGATGAGATGAGACTACTTTAAGTTCATCGCGCATCCAAAGATTGACACCGAGCATGTCTCCGACTATATTTATAAAAGTCATTGTTTACATTCATCTCCCTTTTTTTGCACAAAAATATTCTTGATGGATTTTATGACACTTGGAAAAAATGAACCCAGTTTTCTGTTTTTAGTTGGATCACACTCTGGTTCATGTTGTGGTTTGGGGCGGTCGAGCGCGTGACAGGTACGGCTTCATCTTTAGAC
>NC_083469.1:1730000-1735000 GCF_030014155.1 Tachysurus vachellii
GGAGGTGTAGTGTTTGTGTCAGTGGAGGAGGTGTAGTGTTTGTGTCAGTGTAGGAGGTGTAGTGTTTGTGTCAGTGGTGGAGGTGTAGTGTTTGTGTCAGTGGAGGATGTGTAGTGTTTGTGTCAGTGGATGAGGTGTAGTGTTTGTGTCAGTGGAGGAGGTGTAGTGTTTGTGTCAGTGTGGGATGTGTAGTGTTTGTGTCAGTGGAGGAGGTGTAGTGTTTGTGTCAGTGGAGGATGTGTAGTGTTTGTGTCAGTGGATGAGGTGTAGTGTTTGTGTCAGTGGAGGAGGTGTAGTGTTTGTGTCAGTGTGGGATGTGTAGTGTTTGTGTCAGTGGAGGAGGTGTAGTGTTTGTGTCAGTGTGGGATGTGTAGTGTTTGTGTCAGTGGAGGAGGTGTAGTGTTTGTGTCAGTGGAGGAGGTGTAGTGTTTGTGTCAGTGTGGGATGTGTAGTGTTTGTGTCAGTGGAGGAGGTGTAGTGTTTGTGTCAGTGGAGGTGGTGAATTGTTTGTGTCAGTGGAGGAGGTGTAGTGTTTGTGTCAGTGTAGGAGGTGTAGTGTTTGTGTCAGTGGAGGAGGTGTAGTGTTTGTGTCAGTGGAGGTGGTGTAGTGTTTGTGTCAGTGGAGGAGGTGTAGTGTTTGTGTCAGTGGAGGAGGTGTAGTGTTTGTGTCAGTGTGGGAGGTGTAGTGTTTGTGTCAGTGGATGAGGTGTAGTGTTTGTGACAGTGGAGGTGGTGTAGTGTTTGTGTCAGTGGAGGAGGTGTAGTGTTTGTGTCAGTGGAGGAGGTGTAGTGTTTGTGTCAGTGTGGGAGGTGTGGTGTTTGTGTCAGTGTGGGATGTGTGGTGTTTGTGTCAGTGGATGAGGTGTAGTGTTTGTGACAGTGGAGGTGGTGTAGTGTTTGTGTCAGTGGAGGAGGTGTAGTGTTTGTGTCAGTGGATGAGGTGTAGTGTTTGTGACAGTGGATGAGGTGTAGTGTTTGTGACAGTGGAGGTGGTGTAGTGTTTGTGTCAGTGGAGGAGGTGTAGTGTTTGTGTCAGTGGAGGAGGTGTAGTGTTTGTGTCAGTGGAGGAGGTGTAGTGTTTGTGTCAGTGGATGAGGTGTAGTGTTTGTGTCAGTGTGGGAGGTGTAGTGTTTGTGTCAGTGGAGGAGGTGTAGTGTTTGTGTCAGTGGATGAGGTGTAGTGTTTGTGTCAGTGTAGGTGGTGTAGTGTTTGTGTCAGTGGAGGAGGTGTAGTGTTTGTGTCAGTGTGGGAGGTGTAGTGTTTGTGTCAGTGGATGAGGTGTAGTGTTTGTGTCAGTGGAGGTGGTGTAGTGTTTGTGTCAGTGGAGGAGGTGTAGTGTTTGTGTCAGTGGAGGAGGTGTAGTGTTTGTGTCAGTGTGGGATGTGTAGTGTTTGTGTCAGTGGAGGAGGTGTAGTGTTTGTGTCAGTGGAGGTGGTGTAGTGTTTGTGTCAGTGGAGGAGGTGTAGTGTTTGTGTCAGTGGAGGAGGTGTAGTGTTTGTGTCAGTGTGGGATGTGTAGTGTTTGTGTCAGTGGAGGAGGTGTAGTGTTTGTGTCAGTGTGGGAGGTGTAGTGTTTGTGTCAGTGGATGAGGTGTAGTGTTTGTGTCAGTGGAGGTGGTGTAGTGTTTGTGTCAGTGGAGGAGGTGTAGTGTTTGTGTCAGTGGAGGAGGTGTAGTGTTTGTGTCAGTGTGGGATGTGTAGTGTTTGTGTCAGTGGAGGAGGTGTAGTGTTTGTGTCAGTGGAGGTGGTGTAGTGTTTGTGTCAGTGGAGGAGGTGTAGTGTTTGTGTCAGTGGAGGAGGTGTAGTGTTTGTGTCAGTGTGGGAGGTGTAGTGTTTGTGTCAGTGGATGAGGTGTAGTGATTGTGTCAGTGGAGGTGGTGTAGTGTTTGTGTCAGTGGAGGAGGTGTAGTGTTTGTGTCAGTGGAGGAGGTGTAGTGTTTGTGTCAGTGTGGGATGTGTAGTGTTTGTGTCAGTGGAGGAGGTGTAGTGTTTGTGTCAGTGGAGGTGGTGTAGTGTTTGTGTCAGTGGAGGAGGTGTAGTGTTTGTGTCAGTGGAGGAGGTGTAGTGTTTGTGTCAGTGTGGGATGTGTAGTGTTTGTGTCAGTGGAGGAGGTGTAGTGTTTGTGTCAGTGTGGGAGGTGTAGTGTTTGTGTCAGTGGATGAGGTGTAGTGTTTGTGTCAGTGGAGGTGGTGTAGTGTTTGTGTCAGTGGAGGAGGTGTAGTGTTTGTGTCAGTGGAGGAGGTGTAGTGTTTGTGTCAGTGGGGGATGTGTAGTGTTTGTGTCAGTGGAGGAGGTGTAGTGTTTGTGTCAGTGGAGGTGGTGTAGTGTTTGTGTCAGTGGAGGAGGTGTAGTGTTTGTGTCAGTGTAGGAGGTGTAGTGTTTGTGTCAGTGGAGGAGGTGTAGTGTTTGTGTCAGTGGAGGTGGTGTAGTGTTTGTGTCAGTGGAGGAGGTGTAGTGTTTGTGTCAGTGGAGGAGGTGTAGTGTTTGTGTCAGTGTGGGAGGTGTAGTGTTTGTGTCAGTGGATGAGGTGTAGTGTTTGTGTCAGTGGAGGTGGTGTAGTGTTTGTGTCAGTGGAGGAGGTGTAGTGTTTGTGTCAGTGGAGGAGGTGTAGTGTTTGTGTCAGTGTGGGAGGTGTAGTGTTTGTGTCAGTGGATGAGGTGTAGTGTTTGTGTCAGTGGAGGTGGTGTAGTGTTTGTGTCAGTGGATGAGGTGTAGTGTTTGTGTCAGTGGAGGAGGTGTAGTGTTTGTGTCAGTGGAGGAGGTGTAGTGTTTTTATGTACACTTTAATTTTAGTGTTATTCCCAGTGAAGCTAAATTTATTTTGCTTATTAAATCTGTCTCTGCTTTAAATCTCCCACAAATGGCATCATTATCATATGGTTCTGAGATGAGAGCCTCATCCCTACTGCGCTGGGTCGAGGGCAAAAAGAACAGCAAAGAAGTGCAGTCCGTATATAAATGAGTCATTAAAGTAAAGCGGGAATGAAAACAGTACGCAGTCAGCACAGGGTTTTACACAATTTACATCTCTTTTATCCAAAGTGACATTAAACTCACACCCGTATGCTAATTAAGTTTAAAACTTAGTGTGTGATGTGTGATATTTTGTGCCTGCCTGCTGTGCATGTGTGTGCGTTTGTGTGTTTGTGTGTGTGTGTGTGTGTGAGATACAGTACTTTGTGCCTGGTTTGCGTGTGTGTGTGTGTGGGTGTGTGTGTGTGTGTGTGTATGTGTATGCATGTGTGTGTATGATATTTTGTGCCTGGTGTGCATGTGTGTGAGATACAGTACTTTGTGCCTGGTTTGCGTGTGTGTGTGTGGGTGTGTGTGTGTGTGTGTGTATGCATGTGTGTGTATGATATTTTGTGCCTGGTGTGCATGTGTGTGTATGATACTTTGTGCCTGGTTTGCGTGTGTGGGTGTGGGTGTGTGTGTGTATGATATTTTGTGCCTGGTTTGTGTGTGTGTGTGTGTGTGTGTATGATATTTTGTGCCTGCTGTGCATGTGTGTGTGCTTGTGTTTTTATGTGTGTGTATGATATTTTGTGCCTTGTGTGCATGTGCATGTGTGCGTGTGTGCGTGTGTGTGTGATATTTTGTGACGGTGTGCATGCGCATGTTCATGTGTGCGTGTGTGTGTGTGTGTGTGTGCGATATTTTGTGCCAGGTGTCCATGTTTGTGTGTGTGTATATATATGATATTTTGTGCCTGGTGTGCGCGTGTGTGTGTGTGTGATATTTTGTCCCCGGTGTGCATGTGCATGTTCGTGTGTGTGTGTGTGTGTGTGTGTGATATTTTGTGCCAGGTGTCCATGTTTGTGTGTGTGTGTGTGTGTGTGTATATATATGATATTTTGTGCCTGGTGTGCATGTGCGTGTTGTGTGTGTGTGTGTAAATCCCTATCTTGTTGTGTAGGTTCCTCGAGCTCTAGTGAACCTGGTGGAGCTCTTTAACATCGCTCAGCTTCGCCAGCTGCATCTGGACTTCAAACTCAGCTGCCCCACCTGGCTGGTGAAGTGAGTAAAAGCTCCTTCAGTTCATAACGCAAAATATTACACACATTTTAGATCTCATAGCAGGATGAGACACAGGATGAGACACATGATGAGACACAGGATGAGACACAGGATGAGACACAGGATGAGACACATGATGAGACACATGATGAGACACATGATGAGACACATGATGAGACACAGGATGAGACACAGGATGAGACACATGATGAGACACAGGATGAGACACAGGATGAGACACATGATGAGACACATGATGAGAAAATATAAATGATAAAGATCAAATTCTGAAATATCATGCTGATCTTTTTTTTACTAAATTTCATTCATTAAATAAAATTAAAACTAAAATGACACGTAAAAATACACATATAAAAAATTTTTATTCATATTTTTATGTTTTTGTTTTTAAATTTTAATTAAAGAAATATGAAAAATAATAAGAAAATAGCGAAGCGGTGGTGATAAAATATTTATGTATTTATTCTTTAAATATTAAAAACGTAATACATTTTTGGAGGCGTTAATGAAAAAAACCTTTTTTTTATACACTGCAGTTTTGCTAACATTTTGTTTGCAAATCTTTATATAAATACGTTCAGTGGATAGAGAAAGTCTCCACACCCCTGTTACATTTCCCACCCTGGACTGTGTGGGTGTCACCTGTACACAGGCCTCCTCTGGTCACCTCCCAGAGGTTTGGTGTGATTCGGGTCTGAGCTCTGGCTTGCTCATTGAGAAACACTGATCTTCTGGTGGTGAAGCGTTCCTGAGCTGATGTTGATGTGTGCTTTGGGTTGCTGTTGTGCTGAAAGCTCTTCTTTTGTAGCTGTTGGAGTGATGTCCAGCTCTTGGTGATGTCACTGTGCTGCTCCATTCTCTCTCTATATGTTAAAGGTGGGGTCTCCGATGTTTGAAAGCCAATGTTGACATATAAATTCACCAAAACAAACACGCCCCTAACCCAAATGGGTCCCACCCCTG
>NC_083469.1:1740000-1757500 GCF_030014155.1 Tachysurus vachellii
TCTGGTTCCTCTCAAGGTTTCTTCCTCACACGCTACTCATTAACACAGAGATCAAATTTAGACTGGAAGTTAGCGGTCCTCAGACACTACCTCAGATTATTCGTTATCGGTTTCCATGGAGAAAGAGAGGGAGGGAAGGGCACAGGGATGGGCGTGGCGGGGCGTGGCGAGGAGGGCCGGACACATCACATTGAGAGGGTGGGGCTTGTGGCTTCAGTTCATCAGCTTTCATGTAAATCATTCAAATGGTATAAATATTAACAGGTTTGTTTACAGATGAGATCAACGAACAAAAAAAAGATTATTTTCAGATTATTTACATCCTGTAATCTACATAATCAGACAGATTTCTCATGAATGATAAAAGGGTCTCGAGTGTAGATTCACAATACATAATATAGTATTATGTATTATGTGTATAATACAGTGTTGGGGGTCACGGTGGCTTAGTGGTTAGTACGTTCACCTCACACCTCCAGGGTTGGGGGTTCGATTCCCGCCTCCACCTTGTGTGTGTGGAGTTTGCATGTTCTCCCCGTGCCTCGGGGGTTTCCTCCGGGTACTCCGGTTTCCTCCCCCAGTCCAAAGAAATGCATGGTAGGTTGATTGGCATCTCTGGAAAAATGTCCGTAGTGTGTGATTGTGTGAGTGAATGAGTGTGTGTGTGTGTGTGTGCCCTGTGATGGGTTGGCACTCCGTCCAGGGTGTATCCTGCCTTGATGCCCGATGACGCCTGAGATAGGCACAGGCTCCCCGTGACCCGAGGTAGTTCGGATAAGCGGTAGAAGATGAATGAATGAATGAATACAGTGTTTTTTTTAAAAAAAAAATGTATAAATCCTAATAAAATATTTTTTCTTTTTTTTTCAGTTTAAAAACATATTTATACAAAAAAAAAATAAATACATCACCAAAAAATCAATAAAGAAATAAAATTTGACAGTTTTTATGATTGTGTAAAAATATTGTCACGTCGGCCGTCTCCAGCACGTAATTATTTAAAAGTACATAAATAAGTAATATAATATATACATATGTAATATAAAATAATACATAAATTATTTAAAAATAAATACAAATATATCACGATGTCCTTCATTTTCAGAGAATGACCAGATTTATGACAATATCAGTATAAAACCAGCATGATTTAAAGCCCTAGTCCTTACTAGAGGACAACAAGGACATTGTTAGTATATAAAATTTGTAGAATGTATTAAATGTAAAATATAAAAAAAATGTGAAGTAAATTTTAGTGCATAAAAGACAACAAGGAGCAAATACTGCCGGGGAGGGATGAGAGATGGATCTGACCTAAACGTGTATAAGGGACAGCATTGCACTGGAGAGATGAACTGATTGTTTACAGTAAATATTGTTTTAGATTCAGTGCAATATGTTAATTTATGCTAATTACCGTACTTTGACTTTAAATCTAATCGAAGCCACTTCACCGCTCACAGCTGGGACTTTTATCCAAAGTGACTTATAACTGAGCTCAAGGGTGTGAACAAGACAGCTCTGTGATGCTGGGATTTAATCTCATGTCCTCCTGATCTTTATTAATCCACTCATTTTCAGACACTGAGTCAGAAAATCTTTATTATTCTCATTCCTGTAAATAAAAAAGAAAAAACAGTAGCTTTCTCAGTGGACTTTACACTTTATTTTTTATTTTGTACAATAGAATCCTGTAACAGAATGAAACAGAGTTTATACTAGAACTAAAGCGTGTAAATGTTCAACATGTGTGCGATTATTGAGTTTAAAGCCCCAGGGCGCCCTGTTGGGCCCTCAAGTGAGGCCCTTAACCCTCTTTGCTCTAGGGTGCTGTATCGCGTCTGACCCTGAACTAGAGGGCTGCATTGGGATTGGGCTCCCACGGGACCCAACGCAAATCTAGCGGGACCGGGCAGTTTCACCTTTGCCCCGAGCGGGAGTGGGCGGTCAGAAAATTTAGCGGGAGATCCGCGGGACCCGGTGGGATTTGCCGTGTAGCCTAATAATAAGATTGGAGTCAACACGTGACTTTGACAAGAAGATTAAAGCGGCTGTTTACTTGACAAAAGCAAAGCAACGCAAGTCAGACATCTGGACACAATTCTCAATTGTCACTGAAAAAAATGGGAAAGAGTTAAACTTCGTAAGTTGCAATAAATGTGCAAAAGTGTTAATTTACAACGGACATAAATCTGGCACGTCTGGCCTGAGGCGACAAACCTGCACAGTTCTCAGTGGTCAAAGCAAGCTCTCATTCTCCAATAAAGCACTTCCTGCTCACGTTAAGCAAGATACTATGGAAAAATGTGTCGCAGTTTGCTGTAAAGATATTAGACCGTATGACATTGTTGCCAGGAATGGCTTTGTTGACATAGTTCAGCACTTTGTTAACGTAGCCACTAAATTTGGTACATCTGATGTGAGAGATGCGCTGCCACATCCAACCACTTTGTCTCGACATATTGAGGAAAAAGCACAGTTGTTAACAGTTCATCATTTGGTCTGTGTATCATGCAGTACGTTTAAAAAATGAGGTGCCGCTAGTTGGGGTTTTGTTAAAACGGTTAATGTTTTATAATAAAAAACAAATGTTTTTGTCAGGTGTGTTGCTTTGGTTTAGTATTATTTTTAATGGATTATATTTAAATGGAATCATGTTTAATTCTGTTATTCTGGACATTAGCCTGAACTAATAATTAGTCTGATCATTTGTATACAATCAAAATTTTCACAAGCTCTCAAGAAAAAATCCGCGGGAGTGGGTGGGAGTGGGCGGGAGTGGGCGGGAGTGGGTGGGAGTGGGCGGGAGTGGGTGGGAGTGGACACAAACATTGCGGGTCTGGGCGGGAGTGGAACATGCAGCTTGCGGGCGCGGGCGGTCCTGGTCAGAAATTCAGCGGGAGCGGGCGGGTGCGGGTTTATAAAAACAGTCCCGCTCAGGGCTCTACCCTGAACTGTGATACCTGAAGAAAGAATGTCACTGTGCTGTAATGTAAATGTGACAAAATAAAGTCTTCTATATTGTGTGTGTTTCAGTTGGAGCCTGTAAACAGTAAAACCACATCTGTGGACTTCAACGAGGGCGTCGTTATGAAGTGTCCTTCTGAGGTAAACCTTTTTTATTTTGTTTTATTTCTATAGACATGGTCCTGCGCTGTCGTCCTTCTCGATGGACCGCCCGTTTATCTTCGTCTAAAAAATATACGTGTGAACTGTGACACTGTCAGTGATTCATTTTCGTTTCTTTATGTTTTACGTATTCGTTCGTTCACTTTAGAGCAACCCGTATTTTTCCACCAATGAGAACAGCGTGTTGGGATACGAAGCCGTACCCATGATTGCGGTGAGTCGATCAATTGAATTTCTATGTTTGTACAGGTCTGGGTTGTGATTGGTCAGAAGGTGTTGAGTAAGTCTCTCGAACAGAAGCTCTCTCTGTAAAGCAGGTTTATATTAATGTACCGTTTCTATAACAACAGCTCATTCAGTCTGAGTTTATTTAACATTTATGGAAGGAGTCTCCAGTTCATAAAAGTGTTTTATACTGAACTTATTCTGTATGTTTCTCTGTGTGTGTGTGTGTGTGTGTGTGTGTGTAGAACTGGGGCAGTGATTTCTCATGCATACACACTGCTCCCTCAGACACCGTGCCTGTCTCAGGTGAGTCAGTGTGTCTTCAGCGCTAAACTGGTGGCCATTGATTCCCTTACATGCTAACAACATTAACCCTGCAGCTCCAGAAAGCCGTCCAGTGACACGGATCTGTCTCTTGTTCTCAGTTCACAGGTTGCGACCAGGAGACATTAACGTAGTCGCTGCTCTCGGAGACTCCATAACTGTAAGTGTGTGGTAAAAAAGACACACATTTGTGTGTATTAAATTGTTAACATGACAGAATTAACGTTAATGAATTATTGGTGTCAGGCTGGTTTTGGTGCCAAAGCTAAAAACCTCCTGCAGTTGCTGAACGAGGAGAGGGGTGTGTCCTGGTGGTGAGTTATACAGAGACATCATAAAGATCTAAACATCATCGCTAATTCCCAAAACTCCAACTTCCTGTCAGTTGATTTTTCTCTGTTCTGTGTGATTTGATTGACAGCATTGGAGGCGATGAGACGCTGGAAACAGTCACTACACTACCAAGTAAGTACACTGACCTTTTTAGCATTCTGATAGTTTGTACAGTCATCGTGTTCATATCATGCTAGCTAACATTTAATTTGCTAAGTGATGTCATTAGCTAATTTGCATATTTGTTGATTCATCACAGTTTTTGTGCTTTTTTGTCACTCACCCTTTACACACACCCTTTACACTCACCCTTTACACTCATTCTTTACACTCACCCTTTACACTCACCCTTTACACTCATTCTTTACACTCACCCTTTACACTCATTCTTTACACTCACCCTTTACACTCACCCTTTACACTCACCCTTTACACTCGTTCTTTACACTCGTTCTTTACACTCACCCTTTACACTCATTCTTTACACTCAGCCTTTACACTCACTCTTTACACTCGTTCTTTACACTCGTTCTTTACACTCACCCTTTACACTCATTCTTTACACTCAGCCTTTACACTCACTCTTTACACTCATTCTTTACACTCATTCTTTACACTCACCCTTTACACTCACCCTTTACACTCACCCTTTACACTCACCCTTTACACTCGTTCTTTACACTCGTTCTTTACACTCGTTCTTTACACTCGTTCTTTACACTCATTCTTTACACTCATTCTTTACACTCACTCTTTACACTCAGCCTTTACACTCAGCCTTTACACTCATTCTTTACACTCATTCTTTACACTCATTCTTTACACTCACTCTTTACACTCAGCCTTTACACTCAGCCTTTACACTCAGCCTTTACACTCATTCTTTACACTCATTCTTTACACTCACCCTTTACACTCACCCTTTACACTCAGCCTTTACACTCAGCCTTTACACTCAGCCTTTACACTCACTCTTTACACTCACCCTTTACACTCACCCTTTACACTCGTTCTTTACACTCACCCTTTACACTCGTTCTTTACACTCGTTCTTTACACTCGTTCTTTACACTCACCCTTTACACTCGTTCTTTACACTCGTTCTTTACACTCGTTCTTTACACTCGTTCTTTACACTCGTTCTTTACACTCAGCCTTTACACTCAGCCTTTACGCTCATTCTTTACGCTCATTCTTTACGCTCATTCTTTACACTCACTCTTTACACTCAGTCTTTACACTCATTCTTTATACTCATTCTTTACACTCATTCATTACACTAACCCTTTACACTCAGTCTTTACACTCACCATTTACACTCACACTTTACACTCACACTTTACACTCACACTTTACACTCATCTTTACACTCACCCTTTACACTCACACTTTACACTTTTCTTCCTGTAGCCAAAAGACTTTGAGTACAGCACATTCATGGAGTTATTTTTTTTTAATAAAAACAGCTCTTGGTTGCAGACTCGCTACTTTCTATCCTGTAGTCCGGTTCTGATGGTAATTTTATACAGTAAATATCTTTCTCTCCTTCAGACATCCTGAAAAAGTTCAACCCAAATGTGTTTGGCTTCTCACGAGGACGCAGCAAGAGACCCAACGGGTTCAACATGGCTGTGAGCGGAGCTAAAGCTATGTGAGACACACACACATACACACACACACACACACTTGAACCCAGAGGTACACAGACACACTCACACTTCCCATTTTATGTATAATTTGTGTTTGCAGTGATATCCCAGGCCAAGTCAGGGACCTGGTGGAGGCTTTAAAGAACAGCACAGTGAGCTTCATCTTCTGCTTCATCTTCTCACTCAACTGGGATAAAAATTTACAGATTTCACTTCTCCCTGTGTTCACATTAATGTTTTAAGACTCAGTATAACCTTCCGTCCTGCACTTTGACCCCAGTATAAAAGACACGCTTTATGCTTTTTGCTCCTTAACTCATTTAAAATCATGACATTTGTTATTTCTCATTTGTTCTCTGTGTCTCAGAGTGTGGACTTTGAGCAGGACTGGAAGTTGGTGACTCTGTTTATCGGCGGTAATGATCTGTGTCAGTTCTGCCAAAACCCGGTGAGTAGAAGATGATTTGTTTAACGGACAACCAGGAAATAAATTCTGGCTTGTGATTGGTTAGAATGTGGTGATTAGTTTTCTATAACAACAGCTCTGACAGCTAAATCACAGATTTATGGTTTCTATAGTAACGCCACGTTCAGTAGGACGAGCCGTATGAACACTTCTGACTGTAAGGAGACGTTTATTTAATATTTTTGGTTTCATCTGCAACATGACTAGCTGTAGGAAGACTGTTTATATCTGCTATAATGTAAGTGAGAACATAGATTCGTTTAAATATGTCAAATGAAATTCTCTCTCTCACTCATTCATTCATCTTCTACCACTTATCCGAACTACCTCGGGTCACGGGGAGCCTGTGCCTATCTCAGGCGTCATCGGGCATCAAGGCAGGATACACCCTGGACGGAGTGCCAACCCATCGCAGGGCACACACACACACTCTCATTCACTCACACAATCACACACTACGGACAATTTTCCAGAGATGCCAATCAACCTACCGTGCATGTCTTTGGACCGGGGGAGGAAACCGGAGTACCCGGAGGAAACCCCCGAGGCACGGGGAGAACATGCAAACTCCACACACACAAGGTGGAGGCGGGAATCGAACCCCGACCCTGGAGGTGTGAGGACGTGCTAACCACTAAGTCACCGTGCGCCCTGTAAAATGAAATTAAAAGATGAAATATATAAAGTTGTTAATTAAAAAAACTAAAACATTGTTTTATAAAACTAATAAACAACTGATCATCTGACCAGTGCTGTGGTCTAAAGAAATATAGCTACAATATTTTCTTATTTGTGTGTGTGTGTGTGTGTGTGTGTGTGTGTGTGTGTGTGTGTGTGTGTCCAGGCCTCTCTTTCTCCTAAAAAGTACATAGGATACATCAAGGAGGCTCTGGACATCCTGTATCATAAGGTGAGGAAGTGAAAATCTGTTTCCTCAAATTCTGAACTGAATAAACAGGTTTACAGTGTGTGTGTGTGTGTGTGTGTGTGTAGGTACCTAGAGTGCTGGTAAACCTTGTAGAGCTCCTACAGATTGAGAACCTGCGCAAGATAAATTCGAGCTCCATGGGATGCACCCTCCTGCAGCCGTAAATGATTCACGACACTCAGTCTGTTCATATATTGATGTGTTGTTGTTGTTTTTTTCACGTGGATGCGAGAGCTCCTTGTGTGTGTTTGTGTGAGACAGGACCCTGTGTCCGTGTTTCCTACGTCCTGAAGAGAACTCTGAGGAGCTGTTCGAGATGAAGAGGATTAATCGGCAGATGCAGGTTTCTGAAGATCGCGTATCGATGTGTGATCAGATTTCATGTGTGATAGCCAAAAAATGACTGTATAAATGATGTAGGGGAAAAAGAAAAAGTTCTATTTTGTATATTTGACTGTAAGAGAGATGAGAAGAGAGACCACAATCACATGGTTCATATTTGATATCATTTGGTTGATACGATCATTTAGAATCATATCATTTAGCGTTCGAATGCCAGAAACAGACTTCCGCAAATTAAATACTTGCCCTTCGGTGGTATGTAGATTATTCATTAGTATTCTGCAGTTTGCGTCCTTTCTGCACCTAAACACCGCGCGCCCGTCGTCTTGTCCTTGTGTTTAGACGGAGACAGAGAGGCTGGTGTTTGGAGGACGATACGAGAGCAGAGAAGACTTTGCTTTAGTTCTGCAGCCTTTCTTCCAAAGCACTGTGGTTCCGATGGGAGAAGTAAGTCCAAAACTCCACAGCCATGTGGATGTGCGTGTGCTGAATGTATACAACTAAGAGCAAATCTCCTGACAGACTGAGCAGCGTATATGAGGGAAAAAATACGCAATAAAATAAGAGATTCTTCTGAAAGGCATGTAGGGAATTTCTCAATAACTACCCTCAGGCCATGAGCAGCCAGAGCAGATACTTACCACAGCTGATGGAAGCAATAATAATAATAATAATAATAATAATAATAATAATAATAAATAAAAATAATAATTATATATATATATATATATATATATATATATATATATATATATATATATATATATAATAGTCATAATAATAGAAATAATAATAATAATAACAATAAAAATAAAAATAATATATTATTATTATAATATATTATATTATATCATATTACATTACATTACATTACATTACACCAACAAAAGGTTTTAGGATGGCAATAAGAATGTAGCACACACACACACACACACACACACACGAGATGGAGTCACATGAGTGTTTCTCCTACAGGACCGACAGCCAGACCTGAGCTTCTTCTCAGTGGACTGTTTCCACTTCACTGAGCGTGGACATGCTGAGATGGCCATCGCACTGTGGAACAATATGGTCAGCACACACGCACACACACACACACACACAAACATGTACAAATTCTTTTGAGAATGTGACCATGCTGAAATGTCTTACTCATGGAGCATTATGCTAAGTGCGCACATGCATACACACACACACACACACACACACACACACACACACACACACAAACAGATTTTAAGTGTTGGTATACTGGTATTATCCATCATCCATCATGTAAAGTATCAACACTTACACTAAACTAATCTGAGGGAAAAAACTCAGAGGTTTTCATTTAGCTCTGTCAGGTCATTGTAGCTTCAGCCCCTGAAGCTGTCAATCACCTCATTAATTAAGCACACCAATTTATTTTTCAAGAAAAAAACTTTTTTTTGGCAGTGTCCCTAAAAGTTAACATGGGAATGAGCAGATTTAAACGTTATAGCCAGCCACTAGAGGGCCCCAGGGAGCATTTTGGCTTTGACTCCCTGTCACAACGTCCACTCATGTGTACACTGCTGTTTGCAGCTTTAATGTCATTTTGTCCTTTCTTTCCTTTGCCAGTTGGAACCAGTGGGCAGCAAACAGACATACAACAACTTCACACATGATCGCAGCAAGATACGCTGTCCCTCAGAGGTACACACACACACACACACACACACACACACACACAGCTCTTATTTTAAATAATTATGCACAAGATACAGAGCTATGTGAAGACAGGCTACAGGAAGTGTGTGTGGAGAGAAGGTTTGTGAAAGCAGTGAAGCAGACAGTGAAGTTTCCCATTACGAAAAACGAGTACAAAGTTCAGATCACAATCCTTTTGTTTAGATTTACTGCAGACAGAGAGACAGACACAAATACACAGAGAGACACAAAGACACAGAGAGACACAAAGACAGAGAGACACAAAGACACAGAGAGACACAAAGACAGAGAGACACAAAGACACAGAGAGACACAAAGACACAGAGAGACAGACACAAATACACAGAGAGAGAGACACAAGGACACAGAGAGACACAAATACACAGAGAGAGACACACAAATACACAGACAGAGATACACAAAGATACAGAGAGAAACAAATACACAGCGAGACAGACACAAATACACAGAGAGACACAAATACACAGAGAGAGATACACAAATACACAGACAGAGAGACACAAAGACACAGAGAGACACAAATGCACAGAGAGAGACACAAAGATACAGAGAGACAGACACAAATACACAGAGAGAGAGACACAAGGACACAGAGACACAAATACACAGAGAGACAGACACAAATACACAGAGAGAGAGACACAAATACACAGAGAGAGACACAAAGACACAGAGAGACACAAATACACACAGAGACACAAATACACAGAGAGACAGACACAAATACACAGAGAGAGAGACACAAATACACAGATAGATAGACACAAATACACAGAGAGACACAAATACACAGAGAGAGAGACACAAATACACAGAGAGAGAGACACAAATACACAGAGAGACAGACAAATACACAGAGAGAGAGACACGAATACACAGAGAGAGACACAAATAGACAGAGAAACACAAATACACAGAGAGAGCGACACAAATACACAGAGAGACAGACACAAATACACAGTGAGACACAAATACACAGAGAGAGAGACACACAAATACACAGAGAGACAGACACAAATACACAGAGAGAGAGACACGAATACACAGAGAGAGACACAAATACACAGAGAGAGAGACACACAAATACACAGAGAGAGAGACACAAATACACAGAGAGACAGACACAAATACACAGTGAGACACAAATACACAGAGAGAGAGACACAAATACACAGAGAGACAGACACAAATACACAGAGAGACAGACACAAATACACAGAGAGACACAAATACACAGAGAGACAGATACAAATACACAGAGAGACACAAATACACAGACAGAGAGACACAGAGAGACACAAAGACACAGAGAGACACAAAGACATAGAGAGACACACACAAATACACACAGAGACAGACACAAATACACAGAGACAGACACAAATACACAGAGAGACAGACACAAATACACAGAGTGACACAAATACACAGAGAGACAGACACAAATACACAGAGTGACACAAATACACAGAGAGACAGACACAAATACACAGAGTGACACAAATACACAGTCAGAGAGACACAAAGAGACACAAAGACACAGAGAGACACAAAGACATAGAGAGACACACACAAATACACACAGAGACAGACACAAATACACAGACAGAGAGACACAAATACACAGTGAGACACAAATACACAGAGAGACAGACACAAATACACAGAGGGACAGACACAAATACATAGAGAGACAGACACAAATACACAGAGAGACACAAATACACAGAGAGACACAAATACACAGAGAGAGAGACACAAGGACACAGAGACACAAATACACAGAGAGACACAGACACAGAGAGACACAAAGACACAGAGAGAGAGACACAAATACACAGAGAGACAGACACAAATACACAGTGAGACACAAATACACAGAGAGAGAGACACAAATACACAGAGAGACAGACACAAATACACAGAGAGACAGACACAAATACACAGAGAGACACAAATACACAGAGAGACACAAATACACAGACAGAGAGACACAGAGAGACACAAAGACACAGAGAGACACAAAGACATAGAGAGACACACACAAATACACACAGAGACAGACACAAATACACAGAGACAGACACAAATACACAGAGAGACACAAATACACAGAGAGACAGACACAAATACACAGAGTGACACAAATACACAGAGAGACAGACACAAATACACAGAGTGACACAAATACACAGTCAGAGAGACACAAAGACACAGAGAGACACAGAGAGACACAAAGACACAGAGAGACACAAAGACATAGAGAGACACACACAAATACACACAGAGACAGACACAAATACACAGACAGAGAGACACAAATACACAGTGAGACACAAATACACAGAGAGACAGACACAAATACACAGAGGGACAGACACAAATACATAGAGAGACAGACACAAATACACAGAGAGACACAAATACACAGAGAGACACAAATACACAGAGAGACACAAATACACAGAGAGACACAAATACACAGAGAGACACAGACACAGAGAGACACAAAGACACAGAGAGACACACAAATACACAGAGAGACAGACACAAATAAGCAGAGAGACAGACACAAATATGCAGAGAGACAGACACAAATACGCAGAGAGAGACACAAATACACAGAGAGAGAGACACAAATACACAGAGAGATAGACACAAATACACAGAGAGAGACACAAATACACAGAGAGAGACACAAATAAAGAGAGACAGACACAAATACACAGAGAGACACAAATACACAGAGAGACACAAATACACAGAGAGACACAAATACACAGTGAGACACAAATACACAGTGAGACACACACAAATACACAGAGAGACACAAATACACAGAGAGATAGACACAAATACACAGAGAGACAGACACAAATACACAGAGAGAGAGACACGAATACACAGAGAGAGACACAAATACACAGAGAGACACAAATACACAGAGAGAGAGACACAAATACACAGTGAGAGAGACACAAATACACAGAGAGACAGACACAAATACACAGTGAGACACAAATACAGTTCACAGAGAGAGACACGAATACACAGAGAGAGAGACACAAATACACAGAGAGAGACAGACACAAATACACAGTGAGACACAAATACACAGAGAGAGAGACACAAATACACAGAGAGACAGACACAAATACACAGAGAGACACAAATACACAGAGAGACAGACACAAATACACAGAGAGACACAAATACACAGAGAGACAGATACAAATACACAGAGAGACACAAATACACAGACAGAGAGACACAAAGACACAGAGAGACACAAAGACATAGAGAGACACACACAAATACACACAGAGACAGACACAAATACACAGAGAGACACAAATACACAGAGACAGACACAAATACACAGAGAGACACAAATACATAGACAGAGAGACACAAAGACACAGAGAGACACAGAGAGACACAAAGACACAGAGAGACACAAAGACATAGAGAGACACACACAAATACACACAGAGACAGACACAAATACACAGAGAGACAGACACAAATACACAGAGACAGACACAAATACACAGAGAGACACAAATACACAGTGAGACACAAATACAGAGAGACAGACACAAATACACAGAGAGACACAAATACACAGAGAGACACAAATACACAGAGAGACACAAATACACAGTGAGACACAAATACACAGAGAGAGAGACACAAGGACACAGAGACACAAATACACAGAGAGACACAAAGACACAGAGAGACACAAATACACAGTGAGACACAAATACACAGAGAGAGAGACACAAGGACACAGAGACACAAATACACAGAGAGACACAAAGACACAGAGAGAGACACACAAATACACAGAGAGACACAAATACACAGTGAGACACACACATACACAGAGAGACAGACACAAATACACAGAGAGACACAAATACACAGTGAGACAGACACAAATACACAGAGAGACACAAACACAGAGAGACACAAATACACAGAGAGACACAAATACACAGAGAGACAGACACAAATACACAGAGAGACACAAATACACAGAGAGACAGACACAAATACACAGAGAGACACAAATACACAGAGAGACACAAATACACAGAGACACAAATACAGAGAGAGACACAAATACACAGAGAGACAAATACACAAAGAGAGACACAAATACACTGTGAGACAAATACACAGAGAGACACAAATACACAGAGAGACAAATACACAGAGAGACACAAATACAGAGAGAGACACAAATACAGAGAGAGACACAAATACAGAGAGACACAAATACACAGAGAGACAAATACACAGAGAGACACAAATACACAGAGAGACAAATACACAAAGAGAGACACAAATACACAGAGAGACACAAATACAGAGAGAGACACAAATACAGAGAGAGAGACACAACATTAACAACAAAGGACAGTTGAGTGTCCACAGTTACCCCAAGGTTGTGAGCTGTGACTGAAGGGGAGATCAGACAGATCAGTGCAGACAGATAGACACAAAAATAAACAAATATAGATAGATAGATAGATAGATAGATAGATAGATAGATAGATAGATAGATAGATAGATAGATCTCTCTGTTTATCTCTCTCTCTCTCTCTCTCTCTCTCTCTCTCTCTCTCTCAGGATCGTCCCTTCATCTTTACCCGAGTTAACAGTTTAACCTCGGAGGACGGTGACCCAACAGTGCTCACTCCATCTCCCATCAGCCCCAAGGGCTCAGTAGCATTATGGGTAGCTGTAATGTTGACCATCTCTGGAGCTCTGGTGGGCGGAGTCTTGTCCTGGCTCGCTCTGTTCTGCACAGCACGAAGAAAGAGGAAGAGCAGCAGCAGTCTGAGTTCTGTTAAGATTCAGGGTTATGAAAGAAAACTTTAATTTCATTCTGGAATTCTTAATTCTACTTTACTACGAATACAATTATAAAAGAAAAATAAAATGTGGTTTATTGTGTATAAAATGAAAATTATGGATCATTTTAAAAAATGATGTGTTTTAATTAAAAAGTGAGCTTCCATACTTCTCTTTGTGTGTTTTTTCTAATAATTGTCAACTTGGACATTTTCTTTTACAACCAGTTCTACACAACACACAGCTTTGTTTCGGTCTCATTCCCAGCACCAGTGCACCTGTAGCAGGTATTCTGTGATTTTTAACTGTGTTTTTATGGCGTATTAAAGAGAAGAACGAACCCAGAGGACTAAAGCCAAAAATGTGAGATCTGGTGTAATTTCATATTCTGACCAGCAGGTGTCGGTAAATTCAAAGAATTTAGAGATGAATCGCATTTAATGGAGGAAATGGAAATTACATTCACTTACTGAGATAGTGTAATCAAATTTATTTTATTTTATTTTAATCCTTATATTCATGTGTTAAGACAACAAATAACCGTAACTGACACTTTTAAGACGTTTTTATTATCGTTAAATATTAATTTGAAGAATATACTGTACTTTACGTCATTGGCTTTTTTTTTCTTATTTATAAGTGAATTCAGAGCCGATCCTGACCACCCTGGGGCCCTAAGTAAAATTCTGCTAAGGGGCCCTCCTACCTGACCCGTGAGCCATGTAAACCATTTGCCACACATTCACACTTGACACCCCACTGTTCCCACTACAAACCTCCCTCCTTTTAAAAAGGTTTGCTCCATCTCTCGGTCAAAGAGTAAAACAATACAGAATTAAATGAGGTATAAACAAATCTTTATTGAATGGAATATTTTAAATAGAATTTTGAGTTGAATATTAGCAATTGAATTTAAATGTCATTTCTGATATCAAAAATATGGTTACTACTGTACTAGAAATCACACTCTTAATATTTACATTTATAAGTATTGAAAACTGAATTCTTGATATCAAAAATCCACATCATGTGAATGTATAAAAGCTAAAATGCTTGCCATACCGTATCACTGTGTTTTATAGTATGCATGAGAGCAATACTTGATCCCTGATGGTTATTATTTACTGAGGGATGTGCATTCACCCGGCATTAGGCCCATTCCAATGTAAATCCATTGGTTTCCATATTGCATTAACGTTGTTGTAACCTTGATTGTGAGACTATAAACATTGTAATTTAGGAGCGCTATCATGCTACTTTTTGTACTGGTCCCCACACAGATGCTGCTGTAAAGCGCGCCTGTCATTTCATGCACGATTGCACGCGCATATGAACGCATGTTCACGCGCGGCGTGGTTATCGAGCTGCCGTTTATAAACACCGTTGCCCTTGGGCGTTTATTCACGCGAATGTTCACGCAATGAATTGTTGTGTGACAGACAGACAGGCCAAGAGATGCACTGTCAGCACTGTACAGCTAATGTAGTTAGTCAGATAGAGACTAGAGACAGAATCAACTTAACTTTACTGTTATTTGCTCTTGCTGACATCAAACTTGAAGAGAACACAAGTTTACCTGATTGCTGTTCTCACATTTCACTCTCATTTTGTTTCTTTTTTCTCTTTTCATGGCCAGATGGATAGCTCAGCTTCATATTGTCATCTACACAGTAAACATTAACTCGTTAAATGAGGCAGGGGAGGCGGGGCCTTGCCTAATTTGCGGGGCCCTACGCAACTCGCGTAGTGAGCGTATAAGGCCGATCGGCTCTGAGTGAATTGGATGCAATTCTGCTGAATTTATAAATGTTGGAGAAAAACATAGACACCAGGAAAGTTGTCATTATTTTATATAAGTATGAGACTGAAAACACAAGAGTGCGAAGAGACCAACCCTGCAAGCGTCCAGAGGTACCAAGAGATGTTTCTGCTCCGTTTGGATTCCATTTTAGGAAGATTTCAGACCTTCAGTGAGAAGATTCCATCTCCATGTGGTGTTTGAGGACAACAACCTCCTCATCAATACACAATTATCAGACTGTATCTGACTGTAGAAAGAACGTTATTTATAATAACACTCTCTGGTGTTTATAACAGTTTATAATCACACCATCCAGTGTCACCCAAATGAGGATGAGGTTCACTTTTGAGTCTGGTTCCTCTCAAGGTTTCTTCCTCTTCTATCTAAGGGAGTTTTTCCTCCTCACAGTCACCTCAGACACCTCAGACTTGTTCATTGGGGATAAATACAAACACATTTAAATATATCTTAAACCTTTCTATAATATTAATATTAAAACTTTTGTACTATATTTCTTATGTTCTGTTAAGCTACTTTGAGACAATGTCCATTGTTAAAAGCTCTATGGAAATAAAATTTAAAAAAGGAATTTAATTTAAATAAAATTATTTAAAATGACTATTTTGTGTGTTAAATATATTTACTTTTTACTTGCGTACATTTAAAAGTAAGTAATTTTTATCTTTTACTTGACACTGAAACTTTCAACAACATCGTTATACTTTCACATTAAGTACTTTTACATGAAGTACTTTTACATTAAGTACTTTCACATTAAGTACTTTCACATTAAGTACTTTCACATTAAGTGCTTTTACATTAAGAACTTTCACATTAAGTACTTTTACATAAAGTACTTTCACATTAAGTGCTTTCACATAAAGTACTTTTACATTAAGTACTTTCACATTAAGTACTTTTAAATTAAGTGCTTCTACATTAAGTACTTTTACATTAAGCACTTTTACATTAAGTGCTTTTACATTAAGTACATTTACATTAAGTACTTTCACATTAAGTGCTTTCACATAAAGTACTTTTACATTAAGTACTTTCACATTAAGTACTTTCACATTAAGTACTTTTACAGTACATTAAGTGCTTTTACATTAAGAACTTTTACATTAAGTACTTTCACATTAAGTACTTTCACATTAAGTGCTTTCACATTAAGTACTTTTACATTAAGTGCTTTCACATTAAGTACTTTTACATTAAGTACTTTTACATTAAGTGCTTTCACATTAAGTGCTTTCACATTAAGTACTTTTACATTAAGTACTTTTACATTAAGTGCTTTCACATTAAGTACTTTCACATTAAGTACTTTTATTTCTCAGTACCAATGATTTGATCAGATTATTCTGCACTATTGTTTAGCTGTACGTTACATTACATTACATTGCTGCATTATTGCTGCCCTCCAGCGGTCACTAAGTAAAAAACACGTAAGTTTTGCACTGTTATCAGCGCCCTCTAGCGGTGAGTGTCGCATTGCAGCGCTGAAGTTCAGATGAGAAGATGGCGGAAGGTGAACTGAACGTAGACAGCCTCATCTCTCGGCTCTTGGAAGGTAACGTTTAACTGGTCGTTTTAAACTCATTTTCTTTTCTTTTAATCGACTCGAAGCTCCTCAGTGCGTTTGATTTCTGCTGAATAGGTGAAATGTGCAGCATTTGTGCAGTTAGCGCGTCGTGCTAGCGGCTAGTCAGCGTTAGCTTGGAGAT
>NC_083469.1:1762500-1765000 GCF_030014155.1 Tachysurus vachellii
TCTATACACCACTTTTGTGTTGGAAATTTGGCTAAAAAAATTCCTGTTTTGGAGGAACGGCAATTCATTGCGCTGTAATGCCATCGGACACGGAGCGGATATCGTATGACCGCGAATATACGATCAAGATCTACGGAAACTCAGATTATTGATATAAAAACTAATAAAAT
Source organism: Tachysurus vachellii (assembly GCF_030014155.1). Taxonomy (NCBI): domain Eukaryota; kingdom Metazoa; phylum Chordata; class Actinopteri; order Siluriformes; family Bagridae; genus Tachysurus; species Tachysurus vachellii. The sequence goes on from NC_083469.1 coordinate 1,762,671, forward strand.
AACTCCTCAACGGTTCTTAAAGGTAATGTGATGTGGTACACCAGTTGTTTTACTCACTAAACATCCCCAAGGAACCACCACTTTCAGGAAGACCAGGGAACCAAATCCAGGAACCTTCAAACCTTCTGTTTAGCTTCCTGTGCTCGAGCCTCTTGGCTCCAGCGACCGCAGGATCGTTGACACGGCTGTGCTCTGACCCGATCTTCCTAACAACCTGAGATCTGCTAAGAGAACAATTTAATTATACTCATATGCCCCTTTTCCACCGGGGCAGTTTGAGTGCTGGTTCGGAGCCTAATTTAGAACCAGTTCTTTCTTTTTCGACAGCCAAAGCACCGGCTCTGAACCAGGAAAAGTGGTTCTTAAGTAGCACCAAAACGTTGCTGGTCTAGACTTAAGAACCGCCTTGTGTCAGGGGCTGTGGGCGGGGCTGTGGGCGGGACTACTGTTAGCGCATTTGATAATGTACCTTAAGTAGGGGCTGTGGGCGGGGCTACTGTTAGCGCCTTTGATAATGTACCTTAAGTAGGGTCTGTGGGCGGGGCTACTGTTAGCGCATTTGATAATGTACCTTAAGTAGGGGCTGTGGGCGGGGCTACTGTTAGAGCACTTGATAATGTACCTTAAGTAGGGGCTGTGGGCGGGGCTACTGTTAGAGCTTTTGATAATGTACCTTAAGTAGGGGCTGTGGGCGGGGCTACTGTTAGAGCTTTTGATAATGTACCTTAAGTATACTAATGTTTAATACACTTTTACTTTACCGTGATATGATACATTATCAGCACACATTATAGTAAGTAGCTACATGCTAAGGCTAACTTTTTTCTGTGTTAATGATAAAATAACGTTATGTACTTTCTCCATTACAACCTCCGTTTATACAGATTACATGGAGCTGCACGTACACGTTGGATTCGTCACGTTTGGGTGTTAATGTAGGTTCACAAAGCCATGAGCATTAACAGTAAAGCAACATCCGCCATTGTTGTGTTTGTGTTTGTCGCTGCTGCGCTAACGTCGCTGTGTAACGTGACACGTATACAGTGACGTCAGACTCGGCGCTGTGATGCTCTCTAACCGATGGAAAGGCAAACCGGTTCTTAGAAGGTTCTCCAGTGGAACTAACTTTGAACCAGCACAAGCGCTAGCTCTGAACCAGCACCCGGTTCTTTTTCATGGACAAGGGGTAATAGATGTCTTGTGTTTGAAATATCGCAACGCTGAAGAATCTTCACGGGTGTTTATCCTCTGCCATTGGGACTGTTATTATACTGGGAAAAAGTGCTGCCTGTTTAACCTTAAAGGTTCCTGCTCATGCTACATACACACACTCAGTTCTTTACTTCGTTGTCGAGCTGAACGTTACGTACAGTGGAAGCATTCGTTCCTCCTAACTTTACCAGTTTTGTGAGATTTCTCTACTTTGCACGACCCGTTTTGAGTGTGTGTGAAAATCGAGGGAAGTGTAAATTCAACAACAGTTGGCTGTTAGAGCGTGAGCGTGAAAGTCGAGGCTCGGGAATTCCTTTCGCGCTGTAACAAGCAGAAAATATCGACGAATTGCTGCCAGCAGCCACAGATACTGCGTTTCTGAACCGTCTGGACCGTGTTCAAGGTTTTCATCATCGTCGTTGACCTGATCTCATATCCAGAGTTAGTTACCCCCATCTCTGAGTGAGGGGCAGTTTGGAATGAATGTTGTTGGCCCAGTCTTTGTTTATAGGTCAGCGGTGCAATGAGGTTGTTGACCAGGGCTCCAAGCAAGTGTTAGTTCTGCATCAGTGGTGTTGACCTGATGGTCACGAGGGTTAGTTTTTCACTAACATTCTTGACCCTTTCCTCGAGCGAGTGTCAGTTTGGCATTTACTTATTAAACCCGATCTTCAGCCTAGCGGCAGTTCCACGTCAGTGTTGTTGGCCAGGTCAGGTTAGCATTGGACACCGTTAGCTTCGGCCCTTTACCAAAACCACTGGGTGAGGGTCACGGCCTCATGGACATTTTTGAGCCATTCTTAGAGTGAGGGTTTAGTTTCCCATCGGTGTTGAACCTTTTGATCCGGTGTTTGATTTGATCAGAGTGTTGATGATCTTGAGCTAATTCCAGGACCACTCGAGCTACAAAGGTTTATTTGTCGGTAAAAGATCTGTTCGTTTTATCGCAAACTTTGACGACGTTGCTCGTTTTTGCATTTTGATCTTAAAGGTGAGGTCTCCGTTGTTTGAGAAACGCTTCAGAAAACTGAGTCGGGACGACAAACTAAACAAAAACAAAACAAACGTGTAGCCAATGAGCAGAAAGGGGCGTGTCTTGTCAATATGGGCGGAGACAG
>NC_083469.1:1775000-1780000 GCF_030014155.1 Tachysurus vachellii
CCTGGTGTCCACCTTGTGTAACACAAGAGGAAGTTAAACAGCTTTTGTTCTTGATCTGGAGATTAAAGTGGAGAAATCTTTTGATTGGCTGAAGTCGCTGTCAGTCACGCATGATCTTAACACGAATCCGTTCTTGTTCTTTTTTTTCTTCTTTTCTTTTTTGTGTGAACGTTGTTGCCTATTTGATATTTGTCATAATTTTATTGTCTTTCTTTTTTTTTTCCTCCTTAATTTATAATTGGATGTCAGGGAAAATTATTCCAAAACACAGAAAATTTGTATAAGTGGGTTTCATGTTCTTTAAACTCAATAAATGGAGGTAAAATAACTTACTGACCGATTTGTGTACGTGTTTTATTGTTGTTGTTGTTGGTGTTGTTGGTGTTTATTTTTATTACTTATTATTTTTATAATGTTTATAATTATTATCATTATTTTAATATTATTGTTATTATTATTATTAGCATTCTCATTATTAGCATTCTCATTATTTTTATTAGCATTATTATTATTATTTTTAATATTCTTGTTATTATTAGCATTATCATTATTTGCATTATCATAATTAGCATTATTTTTATTATCATTGTTGTTGTTTATTATTATTAGCATAATTATTATTTTTAATATTATTTGTTATTATTATTAGCATTATCATTACTTTTATTATTATTATTATTATTATAATTATTATATTATGATTAAGAAGAAACATATTTCTTGTAGCTATCAGACAGTTTCTTGTTTTCACTGCAGTTTATTTGACAGCCTGCGCTGGTCCTGGAAGGATTTTTCTCCCCATCTGATGATGATGATGATGATGATGATGATGTAGAATGTCCACAAAACACTTTGTAATGTTCTATAAATGAAGCTCGGAGCCTGTGTCAGCTTCTCTCTCTCTCTCTCTCTCTCTCTCTCTCTCTGTGTGTGTGTGTGATGTTCTTCTCCAGAATAAATAAGAGATAAAAGCTAAACTACTTTAACGTCTTTGTGGCTAAAAGCTGGTTTTACATAGAAACAAATGGTACTGATGATACGTGGAATTCAGTATTTGTTCTGAAACGCCCTGAAATTCGGCCTCAGGCTCAGCCACAATATTCCTTTTGGAGCGTTGATCTTCTTTCCCAATGCTGATGTTCAGAAGTGGGAAAAGCGCAGCGGTGCGGACGAGCTTTCATCGGGAAGTTCATGAAATCTCTGATCTGGATTTGACTCCTAGATAAAAGATTGTGAAACAGATCAGTAACATTTATGTTGATTGTGTGTTAGTCTTCTAAATGTGACATATAAAAAACCTTCAGATCAACACAGTCCACATGAACTAATAACCAATAAAACAGCTTTTATTAAAACTCTGGACTTTTACTCAAAGGGACTCGTTGAACATGAAGTCGACATGGATGCGTTTAATGTGTTCCAGCTTTTCTCAGTTTATGTTTGGAGGAGAGGAGCTCAGTGATGTCACTTCTCCTGCCTCAGAGCGATGGAGCTTGTCAGGGCTGGTCCTCCTCCGTACGTGTTGTAGAGCCAGTAGACGAGTGCGAGGAGGAAGCAGGGCAGGCCCATGTGTAGGTTGGAGAGGAGCCACAGCAGCAGCAGCCACAGGCCGATCTTTACCAGAGCCACGGGCCATGACCCGTCACCCACGATGCTCTGCTTTAGCGTCACAGTGGCGTCACGCAGCCAGGAGAATAAAACACTCTGCCTCAGCCGGGTCACCAAACTCCTGAGGACGGAGCGGACGCGTGTCGTGAAGCTCCACTTAGAAACCACCAGGTACTGAAGAGGAGATAATGATCTCAGCAATAAAACATCATCAGACTCACCACAGGAACTCATCAGCACTTACAATTAGTATTCATTAATAACAGAAAAACTCATCAGTTTTTGAATAGCTTTATGTTCCTTCCTGTTCTTACACGTTAAAAAGTGTAAACTCGTCTGTCCTGAAGACGTCGTGAATCCGACGCACGACGCTGCACTGGAGGCTTCTTCCGTAATCGTAACCATTTAATCTTACAGAAAACTTTATCAAACGTTTCACCGATTTAAAGATTTAATTCTTTTAGGTGATGTTTGGGATTGCTGTTGCTATAGAAACATTAAAGTGTGAGAGTGTCAGATCTGCTGTTAAAGAGAATTAATCACCAGCTCCTGAGTGGCAGGAGATCTCTCAGCATGATGATGATGATGATGATGATGATGATGGTTCAGGGTGAGCTTGTGAAATGTTTCAGTGTGAAAGTGATGAGTGGTGATGTGTTTCGTGTCTTTTTGTGGTTTATCACCTGCTGATCTGAAGATGGTCGAGATCTCGCTCTCACACGTTCTCTGTTCTTTTCTCTGGCTTCATGTTTTGATGTCTGCGCTTTTCTCCTGACTCTTACTTCCATATTAAGGTCTCCTGTGGAACATACAGTGTATATAAAAATGATTTTTATAAACAATGACAAGTCATGTGAAATAAATCCAGGTGTGATTGTAATAACATCAGGGGCAGTGGTGGCTCAACTGGGGCAGCGGTGTCTCAACTGGGGCAGCGGAGGCTCAACTGGTTAAGGCTCTGGGTTCTTGATCGGAGGATCGGGGTTCAAGGCTCAGCACAGCCAAGCTGCCACTCCTGGGCCCTTGAGCAAGGCCCTCAACCCTCCCTGCTCCTGGGGCACAGTATCATAGCTGCCCCTGCTCTCTGACCCCAACCTCCTCAGTTGGGGTATGTGAAGAAAAGAATTCCACTGTGCTGTAATGTATATGTGGCGATAATAAAGGCTTCTATGCTTCTTCTATGTCTAAACTTGTGCAGCTTTGGTTCTAATGTTTTGGGGGGAAATCAAACCAATTCTCCTGAATGTTATCGACTGATCAAGACATTTATCACATCACATTACATTAAAATGACTTGTTTTTTTTACTCCATCATGATTTTTTTTTAACTATACGATAAGAGGCTGCTTGGATAGACGTCATATTTTTGGGTGGCATTCGTGTTCCTGTGTAATGTTTGTCCCAGCATAAGAACAGGGCATCCCATAATACTAACCGATTCTATAACATAACATTATTTCTAATGGAATATTGTAGAAATAGAAATAAAACACTGTATGTACGACTGCCAACATCATGTTTCCAGGGAACAGAGTTCAACCATCAAGCGTTACTTGAGCCGCAGGGGTATAATCGGTTGTCCTTTTACACAATAAAACACAAATGACTCATTAATCATTTAATGTTCAGACTTTAGGAACATTTCTACTGCAGTTTTGTGTGATTTATATCATGTTGTTAGATATAAATATAAAACTATTGTTTGCACTCGTGTTTTCATTCAAAATGCTTGTTTTTGAACGACATTTTCTCACGACTTCAGATCTGTTTCTTCCTTTCTGAATTCTTTAAAAACCTGCTTATTTTTTTGTAAACTTTTTACATAGAAATAGAAAATACATAGTAAGAAAAGTAAGTAAGAAATAAAAATCTCATAACGAACCTGTATGTGCTTCCAGGACAGCAGGAGGCGACGTGTCTGTCTGAATCGCAGCAACTACAAGGGTTTCATCCCAAATCGCGTCCTTGTGTTGACGAAGCACACTAAGTAGTGCGCAGGAAATGCAGAAGTCGTGCCCTACTTATGCTCCCTATCTAGGGAACGAATCGATATTTGGACTTTTGCCCGAGTTTTCACTGTGTGTTGTTTTTCCGGCTGAAGATGTGTCACCTGAAGCAGAGATAACACATCTGTCAGATTTATGGCTCGATTATTTTACTACATTAACTAAAAAACTGACTTTTCTCTCATATTATATCCGGGTCAGACTTTATCTGTTGTCTGTATCTCCTCATTAATGATCATTAGCCACAGTTAGCTTTAATTGCTAATTGTTAGCTGTACTTCAGGATGTCCTGCAGTTTGCTGGATTTCTGTCGAGTTCAGGAGCTCAGACATGTCCGAGATTTTCTTCTCCAAAGTCAGAAAAATGCCTCATCGGATGACAACAAAGAGCAAACAGGTAAAGTTCAAGTCTAAGTATGTGTTAAGATTGTAGCTAAGCTATCTGGCTAAACCCTTCACATCAGTAACACGATATTTTATTATCATTAACACTTTATAGATCGTGTATTCAGTTGAACAGTGAAGCATCTTGTTCAGGAATCTAACTAATGTCAACGTTTTACTAGCTAACTCATCATGTTGTGTGATTCGGCTCGTTCTGATGAATCGATTCCTGATTCATAACCGATCGGTTATCGGTCGAGTTTGATTCGTTTTTATTGACTCCTCGGTGATTCGTAGGAATCAAATTAGAACGCGAGCGTTTACATTTAACAAGGTGTCGAATAGTGATGTCCGATACGACTCGCTTTAGTGAATCGATTCTTATTAACCGTTCGGTTAGTGTAGGACAAGTGCATGGGGTTGATTCAGTTGATTCACAAGAAGTGATTCACATGAGACATCTAATGTTTTAACTGGTCTGAAATAAATATTTAATATTTAAGGCCTAGCTTGGGTTGTATAGCTATATATATATATATATATATATATATATATATATATATATATATATATATATATATATATTAGTTTTGCATCCATACATGACATACAGAAACAGCTGTACACACTTTAGAAATGTTTTAACACTTGTTAAAGTATTTAAGGTAAATAAAATGTAATAGATCAATAAAATGTAATGCATCAGTTATATATAAATGGTAAAAAAATAAATATTGTTAACATATTTCATTGTGATTAAAAGAAAGAGGCAGAAGTTTGGGAATTTGTTTGGGAATCGATTCACCTGACTGACTCACTCAGAGGAGTTGTTTATTAAAGAATCAGTTCACCAACACAATCGTTTATTGTAGCTTTCAGAGTTTATTCTGCAAAATGCAGCTGGTAGGTGAACTGTTCTCACAGTCGGTGTGTCTTTAACGTATAGTAACGTCAGTGTTAGAGAAGGAAAGGAGGAGAAGGAAAGGAGGAGAAGGAAAGGAGG
>NC_083469.1:1805000-1812500 GCF_030014155.1 Tachysurus vachellii
AATGAGTGAGAGAATGAGAGAGAGAATGAATGAGTGAGAGAGAGTGAGCGAGAATGAGAGAGTGAGAGAGAGAATGAGTGAGTGAGGATGAGAGAATGAATGAGAGAGAGAATGAGTGAGAATGAGAGAGAATGAATATGAGAGAGAGTGAGAGAATGAATGAGAGAGTGAGAGAATGAGTGAGAATGAGAGAGAATGAGTGAGTGAGAATGAGAGAGAGAGAGAACGAATGAGAGAGAGAGAATGAAACAGAGAGGCAGAGAGAGAGAATGAATGAGGAGGGGGGCAGAGGCAGAGAGAGAGATAGAGAGATGATCAGTGTTTGCAGTTCTATGCATTAGAATGGTGAAGTGTGTGTAAAGTCTCAGTCTCAGTCTGTCTCAGTCTCAGTCTGAGTCTCAGTCTGTCTCAGTCTGAGTCTCAGTCTGTCTCAGTCTGTCTCAGTCTCAGTCTGTCTCAGTCTGTCTCAGTGCTGCTGCTCCTTTCTGTTCTTCAGTGTGTTTTAGGTGCCATTTAAACACAACACTAACGTCACCATCCTTTTTTCTTTCTCTCTCTTCTTCCTGTCAGCAGAGCGGAGTTTGTGTTGTAAATGTAATTTATGTGTCTACTATGAGACCAGTAGTTACGCCTGAGACAGAGGTACATTATGCAGAATAGCTCACACACACACACACACACACACACACACACACACACACTTTACTCTGCACCGGTGCTGCTGTTTCTTACTGTACAGAGCCAAATCCACTATAAATGCTATATAAAAGATTAAACACACGAGTTTTGTGTATCGCTTCGAGTCTTTGTTGTGGTTAATCACACACATGTTGTGTTACTGCAGCTCTCTGTCTCTGTGTTAGTTCTTATAATCAACACTACACACATCAATCAACACTTCTCCACCGAGACGCTTTACACATCACACTCATTTGTTTTTGCCTTTTTTTTTAATGAATCCATTTGTGCAGAAGGAAATCAACAGTTCAGTACAAAGCAGTTTCATTTACAGGTAGACGGCGCGAGAGCTTGGTGCGAGAGCTCGGTGCGAGAGCTCGGTGCGAGAGCTCGGCTCACCGAGAGCTTTTATTTCTTTACACAGTTAAATATCTCTCTCTCTCTTCTCGCTCTCTACAAAACACACGTTTAGATTTAATAATGTAAATAAAAATAAAACATATTCCATCGTTTTCTTTTAAAGGCTCTAGCATTATCTTTGTACCTCTCACACACACACACACACGCCCGTGATCCTTACTGCCCCGTGGTGACCCTGAGGGCGGAGTTTCCAGATCGAGGGCGGAGTTTGTGGCCGTCGGTTTTCACCACAATCGCAGATTCCGTCCCTCGACCCAGAGCGAGAAACATAACGTCTCACTTCTTAAACTTATCGGTTACGTACATCATCACTGGAACACGCGCCGCGTCCGGCATCAGGAATTATGGGTAGGAAACGTTCTGAAGCTTCACTTATATTGGCCAGAGTGGGCGGAGCTGGGAAAGTGCAGGTGTGACTGGTTTTACTGGGCGTTCTGGATGACCGCTTGGCACCGTGAGCACAGGCATTCGGGCGTGTCCGAGGTGTAGCGGCGGCACCGAGGGCAGCGGGACAGAGAGATGGGAACCGCGGCTACGGAGTACGCGCTCTCTTCACGGATAACACCACCTACAGGACAAGCAGGGAAACGGCGTCACACACACCGAGCAATTAAACTCTGCACATGAGGATGTTTTGGTTCGCTGATCGTTTTTACCCTCCAGGTTGATCAGGAAGCTCCCCTTACTGATGACGGCGTCAGAGGGCAGGTCTCGGGGCAGGGCTTCGGTCAGCGTGGTGCGTGACGCCATCATCAGCTCCGTCAGCTGGGACGACGTCGAGGTCGGTTCCTCCTGCAGGGACTGAGAAACCACGAGAGCGTCTCAGGACACGAGGATAGAAAAAACAGGAAGTCAGTCTGAGTCTCAGTGATGTTTTACCTCCATCAGCTCAAAGAACAGGCCGGGCTCGATGGCGATGGTCAGGTCGTACTCGGCCGCGTTGCATCCTGGGATGGAGGACAGGAAGGAGTCTCTGATGGCACACGCCCCCTCCACAGCTTCCTCCAATCCGGGCTTCCTCCACACAGAGCTGCTTTTAATCCAACCGCTCCGGAACAGAGTCTCACCTTCTGCAGAGTAAACAGGTCACTTTGAAGGTTTTTTTATTGTTTCTATAGTAACGGATCATACACCATCATTATATTCTGTACATGCAGCTGTGTTCTCATTTAAACAGATAAATGGACCACATTTACAGTTCAGTGCTTCGTTTTGAAAATTATGGAGTTGTTGAATTCATGAGTGTGACAAGTAAGAACACACACACACACAGAGTTGTGGGTTTCGGTGTGAGATGTGTGTATACCGTCATGCCCTGGTGCATGCTGGTACACCTCTTCAGCCAGGTGAGGCAGGATCGGAGCGATGGAGCGCGTCACACCGTCTAAAATCTCCTCAAGGACCGTCTGACACGACCGCCTGCCTAATGAGTCCTCCGCATCACAATACAGCCTGAGAGAGAGAGAGAGAGAAAGCGACAGAGAGAAAGCGAGTGAGAGAGCGAGAAAGCGAGAGAGAGAGAGCGAGAAAGCATGAGAGAAAGCGAGAGAGAGAAAGCGACAGAGAGAAAGCGCGCGAGAGAGAGCGACAGAGAAAGCAAGAGAGAGCGAGTGAGAGCGAGCGAGAGAGAGAGCATGCGAGAGAGAAAGTGAGAGAGGGAGAGAAAGCGAGAGAGAGAGAAAGCGAGAGAGAGAGAAAGCGAGAGAGAGAGAAAGCGAGAGAAAGGTACACAGATGTTATAATTATGTGAAACATCTGTACACATCCCTGTGAATGAGCTGTTGCTATAGAAACAATAACATATCAGAGCGAGTATGTTAAGATGAACCTGAGCTGCCGTTACAAAGTATTGATCGTCACCTTCTGTCCAATCAGAGAGCAGAGCTCAGCAGCGCCGTGGGACACGACATCCTCTCACCTGTCTTTGATGACGCTGAAGTAGAAGTTGCTCAGATCTCGGGTGATGAAGGCCTGAAGAAGACGAATCACTCGGCCGCAGTCGAACTCGCTGTAGGCGTCGGTTACCTTCCACACACACACACACATGGTGGGTTAAACACTTGTGTGAGTCAGTTTCTACATTACCATGGCAACAGGACCGGACGGTTCATCATTGAGACCTTGATGCTGTACTCTCGGAGCAGGTGCAGTAAGTACTGGTCGATGTAGTGCATGTCTTTGGAGTCCACTGCCTGAGTGCGAGGGTCAAAACCCTGCAGGTTCCCCAGCAAGAACCTCAGAGTGTTCCTCAGCTACAGCAGAGAGAGAGAGAGAGAGAGAGAATGGTGAAGGCTTTACACGAGCTACTGACTAAAATATTTATATCCTGACAGACACATAACATTTCTGTGTGTGTGTGTGTGTGTGTGTGTGACCTTGTTGATGCTCTCTCTGGCAGTGTTCAGTGCTTTGGGTCCGATCTGGACCTCAGAGAAAACGTTGGACTCTGCAACCCACCACCTCAACACGTCTGCACCATACGGAGGAGAAACAGACGGATCCTGAGAGAGAGAGAGAGAGAGAGAAAGAGAGGGAAAGAGGGAGAGAAAAAGAGAGACAGAGAGAAAGAGAGAGGGAGAGAAAAAGAGAGACAGAGAGAGAAAGGAGAGAGAGAGAAAGGGGGAGAGAAAAAGAGACAAGAGAAAAAGAGACAGAGAGAGAAAGGAGAGAGAGAGAAAGAGACAGAGAGAGAAAGGAGAGAAAGAGGGAAAGAAAGAGAGAAAAAGGGGGGGGAGAGAGAGAGATTACTGAATGATAGATGGATGGATAGACAGACTGAAGAAACTGATGGATGGATGGAGTAAATGATGGATGATTAAATGGAAGGCATGAAACAAACTAAATAACTGGTAATTGAGGTGAAAAACAGACGAATGGATGGATGGATGGATAAAAACTAATGGACTAGTGGATGAGTAGATGGACTAAATGATGGACAGATGATAACACTGAATGACTAAAGCATAAACCCAAGGATGGATGGACTGAAGTTGGATACAGACAAAGTGAAGGTTTATCTGTCACTTCTCTGTTCATACAGACACTAAAGGACTGATGGATGGAGGGAGGGATGAAGTGAAGTGGTGAAGGAGAGACGATGAGGATGTGTGTGTGTGTGTGTGTGTGTGTGTGTGTTCAGAGGCTCACCGTTCCTCCGTTAATGACAACGTTGGGGTCGACGACGTTCCCCAGGGACTTGGACATTTTCTCTCCTTTCTCACTGAGCACAAATCCATGGACCACCAACTTCCTACACACACACACACACACACACACACACACACACACACACACAAGTCTCTCTACAAGGTTTCTAGTCTATATTTTACATATAAATATCTGCTGTTCTCACACACACACACACACACACTCACTTGTACGGGGCTTTATTGCGCACCGCTACACTAGTTAACAGAGACGACTGGAACCAGCCGCCGATCTGATCCTTCCCTTCTACGTACACGTCGGCCCTCGGGTCGGCCTCTGAAACGGTAAAGCGGAGAATTAACACACTGATGAACATCATTTTGAAGCTCGATCAGAATCTGAGCTGAAAAGACGTGATTCCTGCGTCACAAAGCCAGTAAAGTGTTAATAAGATGCGTGAGGGTTTAAATCATTAAAGCTGCAGTGTGCAGCGTGCAGAACAACAACAACAGAACATTATGGCTGCTTTAACTGCGTCCACTACACAGTAACTGCATGCAGGTCAGCAAGAGGTCACCTTAGTGTTCTTACTGCATGTGGGAAATGTCCAGAAAGACACAGCATGCTTGTGTGTGTGTGTGTGTGTGTGTGTGTGTGTGTGTGTGTGTGTGTGTGAGAGAGAGAGTTAATGGACAGATCACAGCAAAAATAAAATAATTTCATTATTGTTTTGTTTTCCACCTTGTTTGCTTAACCAGCCCAGTTTGCCTCTGTTGTCACCTTCCTCACCCGCTGAGGACAAACATATAGAGATAAAACGACTACACAACTGCTTTAACACACACACACACACACACACACACACACACACACACACAGGAAGCCTCACCCTGTAGCACAGCAGCCCAGGATGTCCCACTGTCAAACCAGATGTCCAGCACGTCCTCACCACGTACGTAATCCGTCACGTCTCCGGCCTTACTCTAACACACACACACACACACACACACAAACACACACACACACACACACACACGTTACTGTGCAGCAGCTGCATAAATCAGGTGTATATATACATTAACACACACACACTTGTCTTTGCACAAATCCTTTACCTTCTTCAGTACATCAGGAGGAAGTAGTGTTTCCAAAGGCTCCGCCCACCAGCTGTCACTTCCTTTCTCCGCAAACACATTGGCTATATGAGTCACCGTGTGCCTGTCAATCACACGAGCATGAAGCTGTTTTTATTATCGTCACAGATGACAGTTAGCATGGTGTTAGCCTGGTGATAGCATGGTGTTAGCATGGTGTTAGCCTGGAGTTAGAGTGTTAGCATGGAGTTAGCATGGTGATAGCATGGTGTTAGCCTGGAGTTAGGGTGTTAGCATGGAGTTAGCATGGAGTTAGGGTGTTAGCATGGAGTTAGCATGGTGATAGCATGGTGTTAGCATGGTGTTAGGGTGTTAGCATGGAGTTAGCATGGTGATAGCATGGTGGTAGGGTGTTAGCATGGAGATAGCATGGTGATAGCGTGGAGTTAGCATGGAGTCAGAGTGTTAGCATGGAGGAAAAGAAATAGTGTTAGCATGGTGTTAGCATGAAGTTAGCATGGTGTTAGCATGGAGTTAGGGTGTTAGCATGGAGTTAGCATGGTGATAGCATGGTGTTAGCATGGTGTTAGCCTGGAGTTAGGGTGTTAGCATGGAGTTAGCATGGTGATAGCATGGTGTTAGCATGGTGTTAGCATGGTGTTAGGGTGTTAGCATGGAGTTAGCATGGTGATAGCATGGTGTTAGGGTGTTAGCATGGTGATAGCGTGGAGTTAGCATGGAGTCAGAGTGTTAGCATGGAGGAAAAAAAATAGTGTTAGCATGGTGTTAGCATGAAGTTAGCATGGTGTTAGCATGGAGTTAGGGTGTTAGCATGGAGTTAACATGTTAGCATGGTGTTAGCATGGTGTTAGCATGGTGTTAGCATGGTGTTAGCATGGTGTTAGCATGGCAGTTTGTTTAATGTAAATAAATAAAGCTTTATACTTGTTGATCAGAGGTTCTCCGGTCTGTTTGTGGTAGAACACAGGGATGGGGACGCCCCAGCTCCTCTGACGTGAGATACACCAGTACGTCCGTCTGTCCAGCATGGCCAACAGACTCGCCCTGGCCGACTCGGGCATCACACGAACCTTCTGCAGCGCTTCCTGCAGTCACGACGATTCCCATCAGAGTGAAATTTAGACATTAATGTCAATCAAAGCTATTTATATATTCAATAATAAAATAACACACATTATGCAAATTAGATGTGACAATATGCAAATTAGAAAAACCGATCAGCCAGTGATGTGTGGCCTGTGTTTGCATTTTATGATGCGATGACACTCACAAATCAAGTGCTAACATCTTTCTCCTGTTTCTTACACAAACCTGCGCTCATTAACACCATCTGACCAATCAGAGTCCAGAATCAGACGACGCGATACTATAAACGCTAACACTCCATCGTAGAACCGTTAGCTGTCATGCTAACGTACCTTAGCCGTGTCTTTCAGGTTGGCTGTGTTTATGAACCACTGCTTGCTGGCTCGGATCACCACCGGCGTCTTACTGCGCCAGTCGTACGGGTAACTGTGTACACACTGCTCCTCCTTCAGCAAGGCTCCGGCAGCACGCAGCATCGAGATCACTAACACACACACACACACACACACACACACACACACACACACACACACACACACACACACACACACACACACACACACAGGTTTACTGATGAACGTGATGTGATGGGCAACGGTTATGACATCATAACATACAAGAGCCAATCAGAGGTCACCGTGGAACGGGCGAATGGGCGGGGCATGTGGGATTAAACCTGATGGATGACTTTGTGTGAAGTTGCGACGTGAGCGTCATCCATAGCGTATGGATTTTTTGGTATGTGTAAAAGTATTGGCACACCCTTTAGGACCCTTTTATAGTTTTAAAGTTAATTAGGATTGATTTTCTTTGCTCTGCTCTCACCTGTAGATGTTCCCTCCTTCAGCACGTTCTGCCCCTGTAGCTCAGCACCAGCCGTCTCTGTAAACCTGCCCTCCTCGTCCACCATGCACTCCTACGGACAGATAAACTGACGTCATTACTTAGATACCACATGAAAACGAGCCTCTGAGCCTTCGTCCGAGTTCTGATTGGTTGACGATCTGATGGGTTGATTGACGCACCACGGGCAGGTGAAAGTGAGTGGCCACGC
>NC_083469.1:1825000-1827500 GCF_030014155.1 Tachysurus vachellii
CCTCTTCAGAAACTTCTGAGCTCTTTACATACCTCAGTAAAGTTGTTCATTGAACTACACAGTAGTTATTTTCGCATTTTCACAGATAAAAATCTGTAGTTTTGAAATAGGATGTGATGTTGACTGAAAGTGAGCTTTGATAGCAAGACATAAGTAAAAATAATTACGGTGAACACGATGGACAGCTACGAATACACCAGCGGTGATGGAGAAGCTAAACAAAACAAGCTAACATGAAAAAAACTGATTTCTGTCTCACACTTTAATCACGGGTCTATAGTTTAACGTCACGCACATCTGTTTATCAGGTGCAAAGTTTTACTAAACATTTTAGTTACTCCAGTTGTTTCTCTCCTGATGGGCGTGGTCTCGCATCCCCAAAGGGCGTGGCCTCCCGCTTCATGGATGACTCCACCCCCCTCCTGAGAGCACAAGGATTCAGTGATGACTACGACAGCATCGTTTTCATCCTCATCAGATCTCAAGCCAATACAACACTAAATATTCACCAAATTTTGATATTTAAATTCATTCATTCAGGAGATTCTGTTATCCAAAGAAAATAACAATTGGGACAGAATCCAATCCTTTAATCTCTCCTCGTTAGAGTACTAACACTCGACTTGTTTGTTTTTACAGTAAATGATCCCAGGCAGGATTTATAACAGCCACAATCTCAGTTACAGTAAATAATCTAATAAAATGAAATCAATTCTGTCAGAAGTAATACAGTATTAAAATATGGTGTGATTAGCATTAGCATGCATGATGCTACACAGAGCGATGGTAATCTCAGGCTTTGCTGACTGCAGAGAGAGATAAACCTTTAAAATCTGAGATTAAGACATGGCTAATGGAATTAAAACAGAAAGGCAAGTTAATCAGTGCTTAAACCCCTGAGCTGATTAGCATGTTACAGCTAGCTTCTTCAGAATAAATATAAGGTTTAAGGTTTAAAGACACACGGAGCTTGTGGAAAGCCATCCAGCCATCACAGATTACAAGCCTCCGCCACAGGCCTGTGAAAACAACACATCACTCCCTGACACACTGAACCTATTCTACTCGCGGTTTGACATGCAGAATAACACACCTGCACAAAAACTGCCCACATCGTCCAACGACCAGGTGCTCTGTCTCTCTCCAGCCGATGTAAGGAAAAGTTGACTGATGTCCTTACGAATATCTTTAACACCTCACTGAGCCAGTCAGCCATCCCACATGTCTTAAGTCCACGACCATCATACCGGCTCCAAAGAAAGTACCTACCGTCCCATAGCAGTGACTCCAATCGTGAGGAAGTGCTTTGAGAGGCTAGTCATGCAAAATATAACAACCAGTCTCCCCAACACTCTCGATCTGCTTCAGTTTGCATATCACCAGAACCGATCCACAGACGATGCAATTGCCCTCAGCCTCCACCTAGCCCTCACACACCTTGAAATTAAAAACTCCTACGATCAGAATGCTGTTCATATATTTCAGCTCAGCATTCAACACAATCATCAGACAACATCTCATTCAAAAACTGCAACTGCTGGGCCTTAGCAACTCCCTCTGTAATTGGATCCTGGACTTTCTAACTGGAAGACCACAGTAAGTGAGTATCGGCCAAAAAACATCGAGCACTACCACACTGAGCACAGGCGCACCACAAGGCTGTGTACTCAGCCCACTGCTCTTCATGCTGCTGACACACGACTGCACTGCAAAGTGCAGCTCCAACCACAACGTCAAGTTTTCTGATAACACAACTGTGATCGGTTTCATCAGCAACAACGAGGAAACGCACTACAGAAAGGAAGTGGCTCAGCTGGCTAAATGGTGTGCAACAAACAACCTGTCCCTCAATGTGGAGAAGACAAAGGAGGTTGTGATGGACTTCAGAAGGAACTCCACTGAGCACCGAACACTGACCATCAACAACACAAGTGTTGAGAGGGTTGGCGGTACAAAATTCCTGGGGGTGCACATCACGGAAAATCTCACCTGGTCCACCAACACACGGACAATCTCCAAGAAGGCACATCAGCGGCTGCACTTTCTCCGCCGCCTACAGAGGAACCATAGAGAGTGTGCTGACCAACTGCATCACTGTATGGCACGGGAACTGCAGTGAAGCAGACCGCAAGACCCTTCAGCGGATAGTGAATGCAGCCGCAAAGATCATCGGCGCCCCCTCTCCCCTCTATCGAGGACATCTTCATGAAGCGATGCCTCAGCAGGGCCAACAGCATGGTGGGGGACCCCTCCCATCCCTCCAACAACATCTTCCAGCTCCTACCATCAGGAACAGTTTCTTCTCCCTAGCTGTGAGAGCCCTGAACTCAAACCACCGCTGCCACCCCTGAAAAACACACAGGCCTCCTGTGAAGTGACCCACCTGAACGCCACCAGCCGCACTCACCACAGCATTAGCACACTGGCACATCAAAAACTAAAATGGTGTACAAAATCCCACAGACAAATACACGTGTTTACATGCTTGTGTTGCACATGT
>NC_083469.1:1832500-1847500 GCF_030014155.1 Tachysurus vachellii
TGTGTGTGCGTGGGTTGGTTGGTGTGTGTTTGTATGTGTGTGAGTGTGTGTGAGTTTACATGAGTGTGTGAGTGTGTGTGCGCGTGGGTTGGTTGGTGTGTGTTTGTATGTGTGTGAGTGTGTGTGAGTTAAGTGAGTGTGTGAGTGTGTGTGTGCGTGGGTTGGTTGGTGTGTGTTTGTATGTGTGTGAGTGTGTGTGAGTTAAGTGAGTGTGTGTGTGCGTGGGTTGGTTGGTTTGTGTTTGTATGTGTGTGAGTGTGTGTGAGTTTACGTGAGTGTGTGAGTGTGTGTGTGCATGGGTTGGTTGGTGTGTGTTTGTATGTGTGTGAGTGTGAGTGTGAGTTTACACATGTATCCTTTACCTCCATCTCTGCTCATAACTGCAGTGTGTTGTTGCTATTTTTGACCTGACCAATCAGAAACAGAAACACTGAATCATTTTCCATGATTAAAACCAAGCAGGTTGTGTGTGAGAGCGATGTACTGTAAGTGTATAGAGGGAAAGTCCTGCACTACAGTCATACACTCCGACACACACACACACACACACTGCTGACATGACGAGTCGAGCACAGAGCCAGAAACCCAGAAAACTACAAAGATAATTCTGTCAGAATCAGATTCATTTTTCACATTATTTACACACCTCTAACATATTAACTTAGTTTCAGTATGTGTCCCTTATCTCTCACACACACACACACACACACACACACACACACACACACACACACACACACACACACACACTCTCTCTCTCTCTCTCTCTCTTTCATTCTCACACACTATCACTAGCCCTTTCTTGGAATTTTTTAGGAAAGAGTGCAATATAATTGAAGTGTTTTCATAAGCAATGGAGAGAGAGAGAGAGAGAGAGAGAGAGAGAGAGAGAGAGAGAGAGAGAGAGAGAGAGAGAGAGACAGGCAGAGAGAGAGAGGAGAGGAGAGGAGGAGAGATGAGATGAGAGGAGAGGAGAGGAGAGAGAGAGAGGAGAGGAGAGGAGAGGAGAGAGGGAGAGGAGGAGAGCAGAGAGGAGAGGAGAGGAGAGGAGAGGAGAGGAGAGGAGGAGAGATGAGAGGAGAGGAGAGGAGAGGAGAGGAGAGGAGAGGAGGAGAGATGAGAGGAGAGGAGAGGAGAGGAGGAGAGCAGAGAGGACAGGAGAGGAGAAGAGAGAGGAGAGGAGAGGAGAGAGGAGAGAGGAGAGAGGAGAGGAGAGGAGAGGAGGAGAGCAGAGAGGACAGGAGAGGACAGGAGAGGAGAGGAGAGGAGAGGAGAGAGGAGAGGAGAGGAGAGGAGAGGAGAGGAGAGAGAGAGAGAAAGAGAGAGAGAGAGACAGAGAGACAGACAGAGAGACAGAGAGACAGGCAGAGTGAGAGAGAGAGAGAGAGAGAGGTAGAGGACAGGAGAGGAGGAAAGGAGAGGAGGAGAGGAGAGAGTGTTCCACACACCTGAATGTTAAAGGTATTTGGTTGAATGTGTGTTGTGATGTCACACAACGTGTCCCAGAGCCATTTTGAAACTTCATTGTACACGGTCAGTTTCTCGTCATTGTCTCGTCTGTGTGTTTCTCTCTTTCCAGATCTGCAGAAGTTGTTTGTAACGCGAACAGAAGACCTGAAACGAGGAAGGGAGAAGAATGCAAAGTGGAAAGAGGAATAAACACAGAGGCATCTGTTCCTCATCTCAGGGTTAAAGCATTGTTCATGTCGCGTGAAATGAGAAACTACTTCACATCGAGCTTCTGTGACAGGAAGCAGAGTACATCATCATCATCATCATCATCATCATCATCATCATCATCATCATCATCATCATCATCTTCATCATCATCTTCATCTTCACTTTCACCATCATCACCTTCACCATCACCACCATCATCGTCTTCATCTTCACCACCACCATCATCACCTTCACCTTCTTCACCACCATCATCATCGCCTTCTTCAGATTGTAAATTATTATTATTGTCCTTGGTATATTTTTGTATATTTGTTTTATAACAGATTGTAAGTGATTATTCTCCTTACTATTATTCCTGTATATTTATATACGTTGTGTATTTTGTATATAGATGGTCATCTTTCATCTTAAGTCTTTTTATGTCTCTCTATAAGATCTTTTAGAATATTAAGTCACCTTGCTTTGATATTTTCTTTTTTTAACTGCATTTATTTGCAGCTGTAACTATCTAAACGTCCCCACTGTGGGACAAACAGACAATGATCTCTTATCACCTAAACAGCTACAGTTCTGCAAAGCAGTTGCATAATTTCACACCTACTACATTATATTTCTATAAATAAGCAGCTAATTTCTAAATGAGGTCATTCACACGGAGCTCAGAGGTGACTCGCTGACTTCAGATGCTCTGCTCTTTATCAGTTGTGTTAAACAGAGGCTCTGTTGCTCACGGCAACCTAACCACAGTCGTCATGGTGACCTGACGAGGAGCGAGTTCCCAATTCTGAAATGGAGATGGCCATCTGAAGCCTTCTGCTGTGCACACACACACACACACACACACACACACACGCACACACACACACACACACACACACACACACACACACGTTAGCGCTTTAGAGGGATTATTAACATAATTTCTAAAACTTTTAAAATTAATTTGTATATCTTTTTACGAAGTTGTATTAGGGTGTTAGTGTGTTAGGGGTGTTAGTGTGTTGGGTGTTAGTGTTTTGGGGTGTTAGTGTGTTAGGGGTGTTAGTGTGTTGGGGTGTTAGTGTGTTGGGTGTTAGTGTGTTAGTGTGTTGGTGTTTTAGTGTGTTAGGGGTGTAAGTGTGTCAGTGTGTTGGGGTGTTAGTGTGTTAGGGGTGTAAGTGTGTTGGGGTGTTAGTGTGTTAGGGGTGTAAGTGTGTTAAGGGTGTTAGTGTGTTGGGGTGTTAGTGTGTTGGGGGTGTAAGTGTGTTGGGTGTTAGTGTTTTGGGGTGTTAGTGTGTTAGGGGTGTTAGTGTGTTGGGGTGTTAGTGTGTTGGGTGTTAGTGTGTTGGGGTGTTAGTGTGTTGGGGTGTTAGTGTGTTGGGGTGTAAGTGTGTTAGGGGTGTAAGTGTGTTAAGGGTGTTAGTGTGTTGGGGTGTTAGTGTGTTGGGGGTGTAAGTGTGTTGGGGTGTTAGTGCGTTAGGGGTGTAAGTGTGTTAGGGGTGTTAGTGTGTTGGGGGTGTAAGTGTGTTAGGGGTGTAAGTGTGTTAGGGTTTTAGTGTGTTGTGGTGTTAGTGGTGTTAGTGTGTTAGGGGTGTTAGTGTGTTGGGGTGTTAGTGTGTTAGGGGTGTTAGTGTGTTGGGGTGTTAGTGTGTTAGGGGTGTAAGTGTGTTAGGGTTTTAGTGTGTTGTGGTGTTAGTGGTGTTAGTGTGTTGGGGTGTTAGTGTGTTAGGGGTGTAAGTGTGTTGGGGTGTTAGTGTGTTAGGGGTGTTAGTGTGTTGGGGTTTTAGTGTGTTGTGGTGTTAGTGTATTAGGGGTGTTAGTGTGTTGGGGTGTTAGTGTGTTAGGGTTTTAGTGTGTTGTGGTGTTAGTGGTGTTAGTGTGTTAGGGGTGTTACTGTGTTAGTGTGTTAGTTATAATGTTACTCAGTTCCCAGTTACTGTACTGTAGTGTTAGTTAGTGTGTAGGTCTGTAGTGCTCAGGTCTAATCAGTGAGAAATGGCCTCCATCTGCACTGCATCCCATATTTATTTATTTGTTTGTTTGTTTGTTTTACAATCTAAACAATCTGTTCCCTGCCTGTGACGCTGCATTACAGCAGACTGAGCCACATTCCCTGAACACTGGTGTTAATTTGGTCTGTTACATTTAAGAACAGAGATATTTAAATAAAAGTTGTTTTTAAGACACAAGGTTTACTTTAAACAACAACAACACACTGAATGAGGAGATGAAAGTAAACAGATTAGTCATCAAAATCCATCTAAACACACCTTTGTTCTCTACTCCAGTTAGCGTTAAAGGAGCCATAGCTGTTCTTAGAAAACAATATATATTAATCAACACTGAAAACTAAAAGTACAACAGTCATGAATAAAGTCTCATTTATTCGTTAGTGTGTTTGTGTGATTTCGTCCTCATCCTCCTTGACTTTTCAGCAGTGTTTGATACGGTCAACCATAAGACTCTCTTGTCCACCCTCAGGAGTCTTGGGATTTGTGGATCAGCTTGGGAATGGTTCGCTTCCTACCTGGAAGGACGCTCATATCAGGTAACATGGAGGGGAGTGACATCTGCTCCACGCAGACTCTCCACTGGTGTCCCACAGGGCTCAGTACTTGGTCCTCTTCTTTTCTCCCTGTATACTCACTCTCTTGGTGAAGTTTTTTCCTCACATGGGTTCTCTTACCACTGCTATGCTGATGATACACAACTTATCTTCTCTTTCCCACCCTCAGATGCCACAGCTTCTGACCAGATCTCTGCATGTCTGGCAGAAATTTCATCATGGATGACTGCTCATCAGTTAAAGCTCAATCCTAGCAAAACTGAGCTGCTCTTCATCCCAGGTGATTCATCCCCAGGTCATGATCTTGCTATATCCTTGCACAACGATCTGATCTCCCCTTCAGCCACAGCTCACAACCTTGGGGTAACCATGGACAATCAACTGTCCTTTTCCTCTCATGTTGCTAATGTGACTCGCTCATGTCGGTTTCTTCTCTACAACATTAGAAGGATTCGGCCATTTCTGTCCACACAGGCTGCTCAGGTACTTGTTCAGTCT
Organism: Tachysurus vachellii; assembly: GCF_030014155.1. NCBI lineage: Eukaryota > Metazoa > Chordata > Actinopteri > Siluriformes > Bagridae > Tachysurus > Tachysurus vachellii. The sequence continues at coordinate 1,837,224 of NC_083469.1, forward strand.
CTTGTCATTTCTACACTGGATTACTGTAACACACTGCTGGCAGGTCTACATGTGAACGCAATCCGTCCTCTGCAAATGATCCAAAATGCAGCTGCACGGCTTGATTTAAACCTGCCAAAGTTCTCACATACCACCACACTGCTGCGATCCCTCCACTGGCTTCCGGTAGCTGAACGCATCAGATTCAAAACACTGATGCTGGCCTACAAAGCCAAAAACAGACCAGCTCCCTCTTACCTCAAAGCCCTCATCACTCCTCACACTGCACCCCACACCCTCCGATCTACAGCACTGCTCGACTGGTTCCACCATCTCTCAGGGTAAGAGGCAAGTATACTACAAGACTCTTCTCTGTACTGGCACCAAGGTGGTGGAACGAACTTCCCCTAGAGGTCCGGACAGCTGAGTCACTGGATATTTTCAAGCGGCGGTTGAAGACCTACTTATTCAGGAAACACTTCAACTAGCACTTATTTCATTATCTTTCACATTTAAAAAAAAAAAAAAACCACCTTTGACACTTTTTCATTGTAACTTTGAACAAATGTTTTAAACTCATGGTATCTTAAGTATGTAACTTAGTGAGCCAGCATTAATGTATTCAATGTTAGAGATTTAAGCACTTATGTACGTCGCTCTGGATAAGGGGGTCTGTCACATGGTGTAAATGTTAATGTAAATGTAAATGTAAATGTATCTGACTCATAGTCTGACCTCAAAACATCATAATAAAACAAACCAGTCATCTATTTATAAATAATTACCACAGTGTTTGTATTTCTGTGTGACATCAGTGAATGAGTGTCTAACCTGTGTAACACACACAAACACACATATATACACACACACATATATATACACATACGCACACACAAACACACATATACACACACACACACATTTATATATATATATATATATATATACACACATATACACACACACACTCACACACATGCGTACACACACATATACACACACACACATATATACAGTATATATGTGTGTGTGTATATGTGTGTGTACGCATGTGTGTATATGTGTGTATATATATATATATACACACACACATATACACACACACACTCACACACATATACACACACACACACATATATACACACATACACACACACACATATACACACACATACACACATACACGCATATATACACACATATACATGCGCACACACTCACACACACTAACATAATACACACACACATTGACACAAACATACACACGCATGCGCACACACTCACACACATAAATACACACACATACACACATATACATACACACATGCACACACACACACGCACACACACAGACACACACACAGACACGCACACACACAAACACATACACACACACAGAGACACACACATCACTACTGGAGGTGAACAGTAAATTTTACTATTAGTTAATAAACTAACTATGGTTTGTTTTTGCATCAAACATGAGCTGAGTTTCCACAGGAACTGTTCTGCTCAAAAACACCCTCATGTTTGGTGTCAGACTTCATCAGATATCGACACTGCATCTGATTATTTTTACGAAAGTAGTTGACTTTTGAGCTGAATTTTAGATGGTTTTATAGATATGAATAAATCACTGTGTGTCATTCTGTTCTAGTAAAATAATTAACATTAGCGTGGTGTGATGAAGCTTTCTTATTGTTCTTTTATTTGATTTTATTTCGTTATTCAGCTCTGTTGTTACTCACGTTACATCATTTCATTAAAAACAACAACAACAACAAATCTACAAAGTGTAAACTCTTCATCACTGACACTGGAGACTCCCTCGTTTACATAAACATAAATAACAGAAAATTTCCCCTCATATCTGAATACACATTGTTGTTGTTATTATTATTATTATTATTATTATTATTGTTTTAATCTGTTCTCATTCCCCCTGGATGAATTGTTGCTATAGAAACGTTATGTTATTGTATATATCGGACTCCTCCGGTGTCTGATACATGTCTGATTGGACATTTTAAGTTCTCGAGCTCTTTTGTGTGATTGAAACATTTCTGAGTTCCATTTCAGCCTCAGTCTCTGAATCATTAAAAGAAAAAAAATACAGTAATGGAATTAACTCTATTAGGATCTCTGTTGGCCAGGGAGCGAAATGAGTCCGAGAATGTGTGTGTGTGTGTGCGCATGCGTGTGTATATGTATGTGTATATGTGTGTATGTATGTGTGTATATATATATGTGTGTGCATATATGTATGTGTGTGTATGTATACAGTATGTGTGTATATGTATGTGTGTATATGTGTGTATATGTGTATGTATATGTGTGTGTGTATATGTGTGTATGTACGTGTGTGTGTATTTATGTGTGTATATTTATGTGTGTATGTATGTGTGTGTATGTGTGTATGTATGTATACAGTATGTGTGTATGTATGTGTGTGTGTATTTATGTGTGTGTATGTGTGTATATGTGTGTATTTATGTGTGTGCGCATGCGTGTGTATGTTTGTGTGCATGTGTGTGTATATCTGTGTGTATATGTATGTGTGTGTATATGTATGTGTGTGTGTATGTGTGTGTGTGTGTGTTAGCCACACCAAGTCTCATCAAGTAGCTGTGATTTCATTAACACCTCTTTCTCTCCGTCTGCTGCTGGTGACATTTACGCAGTCAAACGTGGCATCCAGGAAGGAGTCACTACCAACAAGGAGCCTTCAAATATCACACACAAAGGAGGCAGCAAAATACCTGTGTGTTTGTGTGTGTGTGTGTGTGTGTGTGTGTGTGTGGTCATGATTCATGTTAGTTCCTGTCAATGATGACGTCTTTGTGTTCTTGTCCTCAGTGAAATAACTGTGCTCCAACTTCTCACACACTTTATTACAAACACCTGGACACCTGCTCGTTCCTGCGACTGTACCATCAGCCAATCACGTGGCGGCAGTGTGACGCATGTAATCAAGCAGAGCTTCAGTTCAACACCAACACGCTGAAAACTCCAAGAAGATGAACGTCAAGAACCTGGATGATGGATAATAAACAAGGTCTTATCGGAGTCAGACTAAGATGGGGGCGGAGTTAAAGGGCTTTGGGGCGTGTCCATAAAAATGACTTTTGTTCCAGACTGTAAAAGAAAGAATATTTCTATAAACCAGTTACAGAAACTTTAACTACTGCTGAATTAAAAGGTTTCTTTGGATGGATCTATTTCGATTAGTAATCTGTGTTCTCTGAGCGAGTATACAAGTAATCCTTGTATAGCTTTGTAGTAAAATATTGGCACCTGGTGTGTTTTTTTTTTTTTTAACCACAGTAACACCCTAGTTCAGGGAATGTGGGTCAGTCTGATGCAATGCAGCATCACAGACTGAGAATAGATCCCATTTAGGTTGTCACACATAAGCACTTATTTCTAGAAGGTAGCTGTAGCGGGATTAAGACTGAACTAGAACTTTATTATAAAACGAACTTTATTATAATTGTAAAATTCGAGTTTTTCTTTGCCAATGATGCCTCTGGCTTACCGATGAAAATAAATATTAAAACATTTCTTTTCATGTTATCATTTTTATTCTGAATTTTTACATTAAAAATAAAAGTAAAGCTGCTTTTCCACGATGTCCGTTGTTAAAAGGGATCTACGGATCAATTCAAATCGACTGTATGATATTTATTCAAATTTATTTATTCTGGGAGCCTGTGCCTATCTCAGGCGTCATCGGGCATCAAGGCAGGATACACCCTGGACGGAATGCCAACCCATCACAGGGCACACACACACTCTCATTCACTCACACAATCATACACTAGGGACAATTTTCCAGAGATGCCAATCAACCTACCATGCATGTCTTTGGACCGGGGGAGGAAACCGGAGTACCCGGAGGAAACCCCCGAGGCACGGGGAGAACATGCAAACTCCACACACACAAGGCGGAGGCGGGAATCGAACCCCCAACCCTGGAGGTGTGAAGCGAACGTGCTAACCACTAAGCCACCATTGACACCATCTTACTTTATTTAATAAAAAATGACACAGTAGTTTTTTTTTTCCATCTGTTTACAGTCATTAATGTTGTGGAAATCGTTCAGCTATAAACAGTCGTTCCCTCATCACCAGCCTTCTGAAGATATCATAAAACTTACAGAGTTACATCTTTACCTCAGACCAGAAACAGACCAAAGCAACATCAGCTTTTTTTTTTAAACCCCTTTCCTTCAGAATCCAGCTGATGATAAAAGTGGCTTAAATTTCTCACGGTCGTGAAGAGAAAGTGTTTGATTCTTTCAAACCCGTCCCATAATGTTGAAGAAAAAGCCATAAAGTCGTGACGTTTTCTCTACGACGCATTCGTACGAGAGGACACCGTCGTTCACGCCCCTGACGTACGTTCTCGCTCTCTGTTCCACTCCGATTTTGTCTCCCGTGCGACGTCTTTATCGTGAAACCGGATGAGGGGAAAATCAAGCTGCTGCTCCATCCAGTGAGCCACCGCCAGCAGTTTCCTGTCCTGGAGGTGCCGACCAATCAGCTGCAGGCCGATAGGAAGTCCTCGACTGGAGAGGGACGTCGGGACGGTGACGGCGGGGAGACCTGGACCAGACAGACAGAGAGGTTGGGTTTTTTTTTTTCCTATTACTTTATTACAACTATTCACACCAGAGTGATGATAAGAGTGAAATCATCTTTAAACAGAGATTTAAAGCATCATTGTACTTTTCTACATTTACAGCATTTAGCAGACGCCTTTATATCCAGAGCGACTTACATTTTCATCTCATATTATACAACCGAGCAATTGAGGGTTAAGGGCCTTGCTCAGGGGCCCAACAGTGTCAGCTTGGTGGACCTGGGGCATGTATAAAACGGTTCTTTAAGAGTGATAGCGTCTGCCATCCATCCAAACGCCATGGAGGAGCCGTTACTATAGAAACGATAACATATTAAAACAATAACACATGCTCTATTATGAACCTGTGATGTACTGTACAGCTGCACTACAATCAGAGCTAATCACAATCCAGAACAGTGCTGTAGAGTCCAGGAGGAGAAATAAAGTAGACGGAAGGAGTCCCTGCTGCTCGAGAGACAGAACTGAGGGTCACTGTGACAAACAATAGGTGTGTGTGAGTGTGTCTGTGAGCTTAGTCAAGCATCATGTCACTGAGCTTAACCAACTGTTCAATTGAACGGCTCAATCCGGGAAAACGACTCTCTTCCTGATCAGATAACAGAGTTTGGTGTGTGTTGTGTAGGAACACCGATCAAAAGACCGAATATTATCTTAGAGTTAGCATGCTAGTCACTCATTTATTTTCATCCATCGATGGCACTTGGCGTACCTTATCTAGAGCAACTTCTGTAAAGCACTTCTGTAGGTCAATAAATACGTCTCCATAGTGGTTCACTAGGTCACGGAGCAATGATACAATCGGTCGGAATGTTCTGTTGGGGAGGAACTATAGCACAAAAGGCTCTCAGACAGTAATGTTTTTAAACAAGATCGTTAATTTGAGGAAGAGGTACAGTAGGGCTTTAGGCATTGTTTGAACATTTGTCAGTGTCTCACTTTAGAGGAAGTTTATTCTACCACCAAGTGCCAGAACAGAGACGAGTCCTGATGCAGGTCTTCCTTGTATCCTGAGATAACACACTGGTGAAACCGGTTCTGCAGATGATGCTGTAGATGATCAGATGGAGCATGGTGCAGGGTGACGCGTGATAAGTGCTTTACTGTCGGCTGGCATCAGATATAGAAAGCCAGTGAGAAGCCAGAGTACAACAATGGGGTGGTGTAGGAGAACTTGGATCATTAGATGTGGAATGCTGCCCAGAGACAGACCTACCAGGATCTACCTTACCAGTAGGTTACAGTAGTCCAGTCTCAAAATGACAAGGAACTGAACAAGCACCTCATGGGGCTGGTCTGTGTGGATAGAGATTTGCGAGGCCTTGTGATGTTGTAGAGAAGAAATCAGTAAGAAGGACAGTGGTTGCTTGCACTAACTGAAAGAGAGGATTCTAAGAACTGTCAAAGGAGACCACAGGATCTGGATGAACAGCGGTTCTGCTGGGATTAAAGTTTAGTTGTCATCCATGATGAGATGTCTGTCAGACATGTTGGGATCTAGATAGATACAGTAGTGTCTTGAGGTATGAAGGAGAAAATGAGTTGAGTGTCATCTGCATAGCTGTGGTCTGAAAACCCATGTGGATATGTGGATATGACCTCATATACCAATAGATTGAGCATAAAGGGAGAACTGCAGAGGGCTAAGTACTAACCATTGTGGGACACCAGTGGAATATCTACATGGTGTAGATGTGGATCCCTCAAATGTTACCTGATATGACTGACCTTCCAGACCTGCCATGCTGGCCGCAAAATTACAATACTAAAAGACGAACAAGAGAGTCTTGAGGTTGACCATGTCAAGCACTGCTGAAAATGAGTGTGCTGAAGAGGAGGATGAGGAGGACTGATGACTTTTTGGCAGATCCATCAGCATGCAGCATCTCAGTGACGGCAAAAAAGGGCAGTTTCTGCGGAATGTGCTGATTAGGATCTTGGAGGTTGTTCAGTAAGAGACGGAGAGCAAGCTGATTGAAATGCAGTTGGTAACAGGACTAGTTGTAATAAATCCATTGGTGAGGGCAGTGATTAAAGGGAGGAGGCCTTGTAAGATGGTATGGAGCATTGTGAAAGAGATTGTAGGTGGTAGGATTGAGGGACAAGATGACTTGCAGGATCTCTGATGTTGCTAGATTAGAAAAATTATTTAAGGTCTTCAAAGTCGGTCTGGGAGGACTGAGGATCTGGCGGGTGGAGTAGATCTGTGGGGGAAGTCGTGGCCTAATGGTTAGAGAGTCTGACTCCTAACCCTAAGGTTGTGGGTTCGAGTCTCCACGGCAATACCACGACTGAGGTGCCCTTGAGCAAGGCACCGACCCCCCCCCAACTGCTCCCTAGGCGCCGCAGCATAAATGGCTGCCCACTGCTCCGGGTGTGTGTTCACGGTGTGTGTGTGTTCACTGCGGTGACGTGCCATACAGCTGATGGTGGCCCATACTCATTTAACCCATCCAAGGTGCACACACACACACCGTGAACACACACCCGGCAGCCATTTATGCTGCGGTGCCCGGGGAGCAGTTGGGGGGGATTTGGTGCCTTGCTCAAGGGCACCTCAGTCGTGGCCGGCCCGAGACTCGAACCCACAACCTTAGGGTTAGGTGTCAAACTCTCTAACCATTAGGCCACGACTTCCCCCTTTAAGATGAAGTGCTTGTGTAACTAGACATCATATAGAACACTATCTAGAGTGAATAGAGAATTTCTAGCATGTGATTGGTCAAGATGATCATGTGACCATGTCCCACCTGCTAAGTTGACCGGCTGGGTGAAGATGTCATCCTGTGCGCTGCGTGTCCGATTGTCTTCCCGGATGAAGTCCGAGTACGCTGCCGCGTCGCTCAGCGTAGTGGGAGTGAGGAGGACGTCCACGCCTGAGGAGAACACGCGCTGGAAATCCTCAGTGATCAGACGCCTGATCTGCTGAGCCTTCACAAAGTAGCGCTCGTAGTTCCTAAACATACCAGACGTTAAAATGACTGAGGTTTGAACTCCAGACCATTAGGAAGTTTAAACTATTAAATTATATAATGTAATGGATCAGAGTTCTGAGATCTAAACCGGTACATTGGACTGGATCAGAGTTCTGAGATCTAAACCGGTACATTGGACTGGATCAGAGTTCTGAGATCTAAACTGGTACATTGGACTGGATCAGATCTAAACCGTTACATTGGACTGGATCAGAGTTCTGAGATCTAAACTGGTACATTGGACTGGATCAGAGTTCTGAGATCTAAACTGGTACATTGGACTGGATCAGATCTAAACTGGTACATTGGACTGGATCAGAGTTCTAAGTTGTGAATTTCAGGATAAACGGTTGGCCTTTTAACGGTAACAGTCTAAATGTAACGGCTGTAGTTTTCCTGCGAGGTATAAAAAAGACAGCACAAAGCAGACAACAGGAAGTCTCTCACTGTTTCAGTAGGAAGTAGTTTCCTGAGAGGACTCTGCGCCTCACGACGTCGTTGAAGCCCTCGTGTCGCGTGGTAGCGTACAGCTCTTCAGTCGAGCTCTCCACGGCACTGCGGTGACCTGGAATACAACACGCATTACAGAACACATTACACACATCTCTCTCTCTCTCTCTGTCACTTTAATCATTTTTAACCTCACCGTATTGCAGGCCGTCGAAGCGCGCCATGTTTGATGCCACCTCACAGCAGCAGAGCACATGGTAACACACGATGGAGTACTGAGTGTGAGGGAGCGACACCTCACGCACCTGCGCCCCAGATCGCTCAAACATAGCCACCACTCGGGTCCACTGTGACAGAGTGTCAGCTGACAGACCCGGAGCATGGTACTCCTGCAACACACACACACACACACACACACACACACACACACACACACACACACACACACACACAGCTTAAAGGAGCAGTGTGCCTCCTATTCAAACTTTCTAAGTTATCTTAAAGAACCGATGCCCATTTCTGGGCCAGAAAATGTTTAACAAACTAAAATGAAAAATCTAGCAATACCCATCGCATTGTGAGTGTCCAGTCATTACACTCTAGTTACAAATAAAAAAAAACAAACAAACATTACACACTGCATCTTTAAAGTGTGTGTGAAGATTCTCACTGCTAGGAAAAGTCCCTGTGAATGAGCTGTTACTATAGAAACAGGCAAGTTAATATAATCCTGACCAATCAGAGTCTGGAATTCAGAACTGTGGTATAAATTAAGACATAACACACAACCTGTGTTTATTTTTTATAACCTGTTTATTTTTTATTCTGTTTATTGCTCCTTCGGAGACAGCTTGGGTGAGAACGATCAGGATCTAAAGCGTCTGATGTAAAGGTTACCTTCGGGACGCCAACGCAAATATCTCTGACATCAAACTCCTGAGGGAGCGGCGCAGGAGAATCCGCGGGCTGGATTGTAGTGGAGTCTTTTACATCACGACCCTGAAGAACATCTGCTCATATAAACACAGATCAGACATAACACGGGTCAGACATAACACGGGTCAGACATAACCCGGGTCAGACATAACACGCGTCAGACATAACACGCATCAGACATAACATGGGTCAGACATAACACGGGTCAGACATAACACGGGTCAGACATAACCCGGGTCAGACATAACACACGTCAGACGTAACACAAACATTTTATAGTAAATTTCTCAATATATCCTTTTTAATACCCAAGATATTTCTCAGTTGGTAAAGTTCTTTAATGCAAACATTTTAAAGAAATAATCACAAATAAATATTCATAATTATTAATAAAATTAATTACCAAAATAAAAAAAGACAATTGTTTAGAATAATCTAAATACTTACTTAAGTGTTACAGTGTTATTACACAGTCTATTAAATTATTATTATATTAATTATAATATATTTTTGGAGTTTTTGTGCTTAGGGATTTTTTTCCTTATCATTTGTGATGATATGCAACACTACAGCATTTTTTATACATTACTTTATATAATATTTGTTGTAAAACAGAAAAAACAAAAACTGTATTAAACGTTGACGTTTATTTATTTATTTATTTATTTATTTGATATAAACCGCTGTATCGAATATTGGTATAAAATTCAAGCCATAATAAAAGTCCAGTTAATTATTACAGTGTAAAATAAACACTTGGTACCGAGTGCGATGGCGACGTCGTCGACGCTCCTGCTCATGATGCCCGGGACGTCCATGGAGTTAACGAGGGGAATGAGACCGTGACGAGAGAGCAGACCGTAGCTGGGTTTCAGAGCCACGACGCCACACAGAGAACCGGGGTTACGAGTAGAACCACCTGTATCTGAACCCAGTGCACTGACACAGAGAGAGAGAGAGAGAGAGAGAGAGAGAGAGAGAGAGAGAGATCTGGTTCAGCTGTTCCGTACTCCAACTCCAGTAGACAAGACATCTTACACAGAGCTAATTTAAAAGACGTTCCCGTGATTTAGCGAACACTAAAGCTAGAGCCGTCACGTCACATGTGGTTGATGTCATCTACTGTTAATTAATCAGTTTGTAAAACAATGTTAAGTTCCATTCAAGACTATTTGTGCAGTAGGTGATTTGGGAGACACCCATTGTGTCTTCATGGAGCTCAGGAGCTTTGTCCTGCTGGCAGAGTTTGTCTCTCTCAGGGGTGCACATACTTTTGCTTACGCAGTGTAATTAGT
>NC_083469.1:1850000-1852500 GCF_030014155.1 Tachysurus vachellii
TTGCTGATTGGCTACAAGGACAGAGAGAGGTCATAGGTCATGTCCAGCATGTTGTTTGTGTTTGACTTTGAGGCGCTGATTAGCACGGTGTTGTTTATGTTCCTGTAATTTATTCGTTGTTTTTTTTCCTACGTTTACTTAAAAAAGTATAGAAGTATAAATAAGACGCGTATGCATTTATTTAGTGTAGGACGTAAGCGATGTTAAGGCACTTTATACGACAGGTTACAGTTTGTGCCTAATGTGTTGTTGCTAGTTCAGTGTGTGTAGGTGTGTGTAGGTGTGTGTGTAGGTGTGTTTCAGTGTGTGTAGGTTTGGGTCAGTGTGTGTGTGTGTAGGTTTGGGTCAGTGTGTGTGTGTGTAGGTTTGGGTCAGTGTGTGTGTAGGTTTGGGTCAGTGTGTGTGTGTAGGTTTGGGTCAGTGTGTGTGTGTAGGTTTGGGTCAGTGTGTGTGTAGGTTTGAGTCAGTGTGTGTGTGTGTGTGTAGGTTTGAGTCAGTGTGTGTGTGTAGGTTTGAGTCAGTGTGTGTGTGTAGGTTTGGGTCAGTGTGTGTGTGTAGGTTTGAGTCAGTGTGTGTGTGTGTAGGTTTGAGTCAGTGTGTGTGTGTGTAGGTTTGGGTCAGTGTGTGTGTGTAGGTTTGAGTCAGTGTGTGTGTAGGTTTGAGTCAGTGTGTGTGTGTGTGTGTAGGTTTGGGTCAGTGTGTGTGTGTAGGTTTGGGTCAGTGTGTGTGTAGGTTTGGGTCAGTGTGTGTGTAGGTTTGAGTCAGTGTGTGTGTAGGTTTGGGTCAGTGTGTGTGTGTGTGTAGGTTTGAGTCAGTGTGTGTGTGTAGGTTTGAGTCAGTGTGTAATACACGTTAAACATGCAGGTGTTCAGGAAGCTGGTGTGCGGTGTGTGTGTTAGTCTGAACAAACACACAGGAGGTGTTCGGACACTCAGCACTTCTTCACACAGGGCCCAGTCTGTAATGCAAGCTTGGGTCATTGATCAGTACGGAGACAACAGTGTGCTGAGATTCACCACAAACGCTGCTTTTCCTGTTCTACACTATCCAAATGAGGTGATAATCAAAGTGCAGGCAGCCGGACTCAATCCTCTGGATGTCAACATGAGAGGCAGGTGTCGGGGTTAAAGCTGTGGTCTGTTACTTACTTAAAGTGGCCTTCAGCGTCGTATAGGACTATTTTTTTTGTTTAGTAAATATTATCATGAAAAAAAAGGACAACCAAAGATTTTTCACGTGTATGATGACGTTAAATTGGCTAAATTGGGTTTAGCCACGCCCACAAAGTTCTATATAAGGCAAAAGGTGACAAAACACATGGAACAAAGAGAGAGAGAGAGAGAGAGAGAGAGAGAGAGAGAGATGAGTCTTGCGGTAAATGACAGTAATGCATTTCAGCCATTTCATCTAACACAGACTCTCAGTAAAGCTTTCTCTCTTTATGGGGTGCCATTACTTTTGATCTGACATACTGGTCACTATATACACTGTAGTGACAAATGATTTTTATGAATCTCTGCAGTCAAAACTGAACTATGTTTTATTAATTGTCCTCTGTGTACCTCTTCCAGGAGGTTACGGTGCTGCCACTATGGCCATGAAACGCGACCCTCTGAACATTAACAAGTCTAGCAGCGAGTTCCCTCTGATCCTGGGCCGTGACGTGTCAGGGGTGATCATGGAGTGTGGCCTGGACGTGGGCTACTTTAAACCTGGAGATGAGGTAAGACAAAACACCATCATCATAAACATTTATTTTTGGCTGTGAAATCCTGGAGGGACCGAATCATTTCCATTCAGGCACATGATTAGTCACAAGAGAAAATCTGCTTCAGACACTGAGGTGGTCTGTGTTTAGGGAACTAGAAACACTGGACAACAGGCAGACTTTTATTTCATTTACACTGGTTCTGTTTGTGTAGTATTACAGTATTGTAGTAATTATTTAATGTTCCTGTGACAAAGTTTTCTAATGAGTCTTGACCCTGAGTTTTACTGACTGTAACTCTGTGTGTGTGTGTGTGTGTGTGTGTGTGTCAGGTTTGGGCTGCGATTCCACCATGGAAGCAGGGCAGTTTGGCAGAGTTCGTGGTGCTCAGCGCTAACGAGGTAACTGAAGTGAATCAGAGTAAAGAGCTGGTGATGTTTATTAAACTAACACGTTTCTCTTATGCCTTCATTCAGTCATTTATTATTCACTTCAAACACTACGTTCATGATGAAGCTGTTTCCTCAAACACGTTTTTAAGTGTCCAAGCAAAGCTGTGTGAGTGTGTGTCTGTGTGTCTGTGTGTGAGTGTGTGTGAGTGTGTGTCTGTGTGTGAGTGAGTGTCTGTGTGTGTGTGAGTGAGTGTCTGTGTGTGTGTGAGTGAGTGTCTGTGTGTGTGTGAGTGAGTGTCTGTGTGTGTGTGAGTGAGTGTCTGTGTGTGTGTGAGTGAGTGTCTGTGTGTGTGTGAGTGAGTGTCTGTGTGTGTGTGAGTGAGTGTCTGTGTGTGTGTGA
>NC_083469.1:1857500-1867500 GCF_030014155.1 Tachysurus vachellii
CTGCGTGCGAGAGTGTGTCTGCGTGCGAGAGTGTGTCTGCGTGCGAGAGTGTGTCTGCGTGCGAGAGTGTGTCTGCGTGCGAGAGTGTGTCTGCGTGCGAGAGTGTGTCTGCGTGCGAGAGTGTGTCTGCGTGCGAGAGTGTGTCTGCGTGCGAGAGTGTGTCTGCGTGCGAGAGTGTGTCTGCGTGCGAGAGTGTGTCTGCGTGCGAGAGTGTGTCTGCGTGCGAGAGTGTGTCTGCGTGCGAGAGTGTGTCTGCGTGCGAGAGTGTGTCTGCGTGCGAGTGTGTGTCTGCGTGCGAGTGTGTGTCTGCGTGCGAGTGTGTGTCTGCGTGCGAGTGTGTGTCTGCGTGCGAGTGTGTGTCTGCGTGCGAGTGTGTGTCTGCGTGCGAGTGTGTGTCTGCGTGCGAGAGTGTGTCTGCGTGCGAGAGTGTGTCTGCGTGCGAGAGTGTGTCTGCGTGCGAGAGTGTGTCTGCGTGCGAGAGTGTGTCTGCGTGCGAGAGTGTGTCTGCGTGCGAGAGTGTGTCTGCGTGCGAGAGTGTGTCTGCGTGCGAGAGAGTGTCTGCGTGCGAGCGAGAGTGCGTCTGCGTGCGAGACGGTGTGTGCGGGCGTGCGAGACGGTGTGTGCGGGCGTGCGAGACGGTGTGTGCGGGCGTGCGAGACGGTGTGTGCGGGCGTGCGAGACGGTGTGTGCGGGCGTGAGACTGTGCGTGCGTGTGTGTGTGAGACTGTGTGTGTGTGTGAGACTGTGTGTGTGTTTAGAGTTATAAGAATATATATTTTTATAAGTTATAAAAATATTAAATGAAAGTGTTTTGATTTCAGAATTCTGATCCTCGGAGGTTCAGGTGGAGTCGGAACATTTGCCATTCAGGTAATAAACACATTTAGATTATTTTATGTTTATTTACTTTCTGTCTGCTTTAATATTTAGAATTTTGTATTTTTTAGTTTGCTTTATATTTTCGTTCTTTATTTACCTGACTTTTATTGTTAGTGTATTTGCTTCTTTTGTCACTGATGACAAAACTAAATTCTAATTTAAGTTAAAAATGTTTATTTTTAAACTCAGCTACATTTCTTTATTAATTAGACGTGTAAAGAAACATAAATTAAGGTTCTATTTGTTTATTTATTTCTTTTTATTTACAGAATGTAATTCTTTTGCATTTCTTCTTTTTTAACCTATTTATTTTCTCACTGTTAAACCATGTGTCTGTGTCTGTCTGTGTGTCTGTCTGTGTGTGTGTCTGTCTGTGTGTGTGTCTGTCTGTCTGTGTGTCTGTCTGTCTGTCTGTCTGTCTGTCTGTGTGTGTGTCTGTCTGTGTGTGTCTGTCTGTATGTGTGTCTGTATGTGTGTCTGTGTCTGTCTGTGTGTGTGTGTCTGTGTGTCTGTCTGTCTGTGTGTCTGTCTGTCTGTCTGTCTGTGTGTGTCTGTCTGTATGTGTGTCTGTATGTGTGTCTGTGTCTGTCTGTGTGTCTGTATGTGTGTGTCTGTATGTGTGTCTGTGTCTGTCTGTGTGTCTGTCTGTGTGTGTGTGTCTGTCTGTCTGTGTGTCTGTCTGTGTGTGTGTGTCTGTGTGTCTGTCTGTCTGTGTGTCTGTCTGTCTGTATGTGTGTGTCTATGTCTGTATGTGTGTGTCTGTATGTGTGTGTCTGTGTGTGTGTGTCTGTGTGTGTCTGTATGTGTGTGTCTGTCTGTATGTGTCTGTGTGTCTGTCTGTGTGTGTGTTTATGTGTGTGTGTGTGTCTGTGTGTGTGTGTGTGTCTGTGTGTGTATGTGTGTTTGTCCCTGTGTCCAGCTGCTGAAGGCGTGGGGCGCTCACGTGACAGTGACGTGTTCCCAGAATGCCGAGCGGTTAGTGAGGAGTTTAGGGGCAGATGATGTGGTGGATTACAGCAGCGGGCCGGTGGAGAGAAAACTGTGTGATGTGGACAAGTGAGTTTTAGAGAAAAACACAATAAATAAACACAAAACATTTATTAATCCTTTATTAAACATTTTTAAATATTTATTAATGATTTATTCAGGGTTCCTTTATTTATTATGCATTTATTCATCATGTATAAAACACTGAGCCGCGTCCACATGACATTATATATATATTTTTATTAAAGCACACAAATCTTTTTCTAAAATAAAATCATATTCTAAAATGTTACAGAACATTATATTTATTCTCTTAAATCTTGGATATCAAACAATATTAAATGTATATTTTTATATATAAAGGAAGTAATTCTGTGTTTAATGTTTAATGTATAATTCAGAGAGAAGATGTTTGTTCAGTAGAAAATGTGCTCTGGTGAATCTGTATTGGGTTTAAGATCAGGACACTTCATAAACATCGAGATATTGAAGTTAAATTAATTCTAATATATTAATAATTAATAAAGAGATTATATTCGTTCTGCACTTTGTCACATGGGTCTGAGACGAGCTTTAAAGTCGCAGCAGAAATGTTAAGAGGGAATAAAAATCATGCTCAGATCCTAAAAGAGGAAACGAAATGGAAGTATATTTAAAAAAGGTCAATAATCCAATATTAGAGTTAAATTAGTCTTAACGTCATGGTTTTGTCTGGCCACGCCCACTTCTCTCTCACACACACACACACACACACACACACACACACTAATGTCCTCTGTCTTTTCCTCCGTCAGGTTTGATCTTGTTCTGGATAACGTCGGTGGAGAGACGGAGAAATGGGCGCTAACGCTGCTTAAGCCCTGGTCCGGCGCTAAGTACGTCACCTTGGTAACGCCGTTCCTGCGCAACACCGACCAGCTCGGCCTCTGCGACGGCATGATGCAGACTGCTGTCACCATAGCAACCAAGGCAGTAAAGGTAGACAGGGTCGCTTGGGTGATCCGTCACTTACACACAGGGCTACAAATCAGTAATTGTGATGTCACTAAATGAGAGAAAGAGAGAGAGATGCAGACACAGACAGACAAAGAGGGAGAGAGAGAGAGAGAGAGAGAGAGATGCAGACGGACAGAGAGAGGGAAAGAGAGAGGGAGAGAGAGAGAGATGCAGACAGACAGAGAGAGAGAGAGGGAAAGAGAGAGAGAGATGCAGACAGAGAGAGAGAGAGAGAGAGAGAGACACTGACAGGGAGAGAGAGAGAGACAGAGAGAGAGAGATGCAGACAGACAGAGAGAGAGAGAGGGAAAGAGAGAGAGATGCAGACAGACAGAGGGAAAGAGAGAGAGCGAGAGAGAAAGAGAGAGAGATGCAGACAGACAGACAGACAGACAGAGAGAGAGAGAGATACAGACAGAGAGAGAGAGAGATACAGACAAACAGAGAGAAACACTGACAGGGAGAGAGAGAGACAGACATAAAGTGCAAGAGAGAGGCAGAGAGACAGGCAGGATTCCTCCTCCCCCATAGAGACATACAGACAGTGTGCGTGTGAGAGTAAGACAAACAGAAACACACACACACACACACACACACACACACACACACACACACTGAGACTAATAGACTGAATGGGTGTTTGTGGTTGTTGTGGTTGTTTTTTTCTGTGAAGTTGAGTCTCTTGTGTTCTGTTTTCTCAGTACATGCATGTTTCTACACACACACACACACACACACACACACACACACACACACACACACACACACACACACACACACATATCAATGTAAGAATGATGGTTTATATGAGTGAACTTTCTTCCTCCTCTCCTCTTCCCCCCCTCCGTCTCTCAGCACCTGAGTAACGGCGTACACTATCGCTGGGGCTTCTTCTCTCCGAGCGGCTCTGTGCTGGATGACGTGAGCGAAATCGTGGACACGGGAAAGGTACAAATCACCTGTAGTGTGACAAAGCACTCAGTACTAGTTAATACAGTTGAGGCCAAAATTATTAGCCCCCCAGGAATTTTGGAACATTTTCCTAAAGATCTTTCCAATGTTTGCAGCATTGATAAAACTTGATATAATCAAACATTCGCCAGTGCTATTTAGTAGCTTTTGGTACATTTTGGAATATAAAATACATTTTTAGGCTTGCTTTATAATCAAATATAGTGAAAATGGGGTGGTCAAAAATATTAGCCCCTTGTGAATATTTGCTTTCAAAACACACCCAATTAATCAATCAGCTTTCAAAACACACCTAATTAATCAATCAGCTTTCAAACCACACCTGTGCAGTCAATTGGCTTCCTAACAACACCTGGGCATTCAATCAGCATTAAAGGACTCCAAGGAACAGGGCACTTGAACACATTATTGGGAGAGACTACTTTTACTCACCATGCCAAAGACAAAGGAAATCAGTCTTGAGCTCAGAAAGAAGATAGTGGAGGCTCATGATAAGGGGGAAGGCTATACTGCCATTTCCAAGCTTTTCACAGTGTCTAGAACCGCCGTACGTTGCATCATTGCCAAGTACAAGGAGACAAATTCTGTAAGAAACAAACCTGGGCGTGGTCGTAAGCACAAGATTTCAAGAACCCTGGAGAGGAAAATAGTCAGAGATATCAGCAAGATGCCCCAGACATCTGCCAAGATGATTGTTGCTGACCTGGCCTCTTCTGGAGTTGATGTTTCAAGGAACACAGTTGTGAGGGCTCTTCATCGTGGTGGGCTTCAGGGCCATCGTCCCAGAAGAACCCCTTTACTCAAACAGCGGCACATCACAGCTAGACTGAGGTTTGCCCGTGAACATTTGAAAGGTAAAGATGAGTTTTGGGAGTCTGTGCTTTGGTCTGATGAGACTAAACTGGAACTGTTTGGGCACATGGATGTTGCTTATGTTTGGCGAAGAAAGGGTGAGGCCTTCAACCCTAAGAACACAGTTCCCACAGTTAAACATGGTGGTGGGAGCATCATGCTGTGGGGCTGTTTTGCAGCTTCAGGCACAGGGAGCCTTGTTCGGGTGCATGGCATCATGAAAAAAAGAAAATTATGTTGACATTTTGAGGGATAATATGCAGAAATCTGCTCGTAGTCTAGCCTTAGGTCGTCGCTGGGTCTTCCAACAAGACAATGACCCAAAGCATACATCGAAATTGGTCCAACAGTTCCTGAAGGATACCAAAACAAAGGTCCTGGAGTGGCCCGCACAGAGCCCAGACCTCAATCCTATTGAGAATCTGTGGCGAGTGCTCAAAGTGAATGTCCATGCTCGGAAACCACGTAATTTGGACCAGCTGGAGCAATTTGGAAGACCAAATGGAAGAATGGGCTAAAATCCCTCAGGAAACCTGTGCCAACCTAGTAAAGAACTACTCTAAGAGGTTGTTGTCAGTTGTGGCTCAGAAAGGGTTCACTATTGACTATTAATGACCGGGGGCTAATAATTTTGGACGTTTCATTTTTGCCCTTTCTTGTTTCAACTCACTATTTCAATTAAATATCCTAATCAAACTTAGTGGAGATTTTGTCTTTGTTATTTTGGAAACAAACACACTATAAAACACTTGTTGTTAATGGTCATTTCCATGGAGAAATCAAGAGTTTTGTCTAATTTCATAAGGGGGCTAATAATTTTGGCCTCAACTGTAACTAGTTTAATTAGTAATTAGCAGGATGTCCGTGTTGCGACTAAAACAGGAAGTGGTTCAGGCTTCACAATGCCACACACACACACACACACAGTTGTTTATCTACCATGTCAGGATGTCTCTGGTATCCTGCCACAACAGCGTCAGATTCGAGAATGGGGCGTGTCCTAACGTGTGAAGGCGGGGTTTGATTTGCATATTCAGTATTGTGATCGTATTAAACAGTTTGTCCCGATGACGTGTTCTGAAGCGAGTGCAGATGTAGACGTGCACTTTAACAAAAGCTACACTGGTAGCTATAAGCTTCTGTTAGTCACAAACAATCAACACTCCATTGTTAAAATAGAAATACAGGAAGAGAAAGAGAGAATGTGGTCTCGTGTGTGTGTGTGTGTGTGTGCGCGTGTGTGGGGAATCAGTTGATTGTTCAAGTGGCAAATAATTTCCACTCCATTACTGCCATGGTGATGGTGCACAATGATAACCACCATGAGCTCATCGTCACTACTCATTATAGCACTGATTTCAGGAAGCTACTACTGAATGTCCTCTATCAGTCTCTCAATACGTCTCTCCTGTTCTATTTCTTCCTTCACCTCCTTCTCTCTCTCTCTCTCTCCATAGATACGTCCGGTGGTGGAGGAGACGTTCCCCTTCTCTCAGGTCCCTCAGGCCATGCAGAAAGTGGAACAGGGCCACGCCCGTGGCAAAACCGTAGTAACCATCGCCGAGGACCGGCCAGAGTAACCGACAAGGAAATGGGGATCGCTCACTGTGGATAGATCAGTCTCCATGGAAACAGAGACAATCCAGCAGCTCGGCACTAACGCGGAGTCTGTGTGCACTGATCAGACCGATCTGATCTGATCTCACACTCAGAACACATTTACATGAAGCAGGTTAACACATGACTTTCAACCATCACTAGACACACACACACTCCTCGTCTCCAGTGGGCGTGGCCTGACACCGTAGTAATACTGTTTCGTAAAGCAGCTCACTGCTCATCACTTTTGCATAGAATCTTAAGAATTTTCCTTCAATCTTCATCTGTCGAAAAACCGTCCCATATTTCCCATAATTCCTCTTTACCACGCGAACAGACGTCTAAACGTGTCCAAGTGCCGAAGTTGTTTAAAATAAATCGTTTGCAATAACAAGCAGCTGTTTGGATGAAGTTGTACGGCGTAGCAAAAAGTTCTACAAAATGACAAAAGCTCACAGAGAATCACACGAATAACGAAGCTGAAATGATCTGGATGTTTCTCTAAAGAGGAAATTGTTTTCAGTGATTAAATCTGTTTAGTTTTGCAGGTTTAGAAAGACACTTCAGAGTGAGAGGAAAAGTGTCAAGATGTTAATCTGTGTGTGTGTGTGTGTGTTTTTTTTTGGGGGGGGGGGGGGGGTGTTTTTTTTTCAAAAAACCTTTGGAAAGCAGTCTTCAAAAAAAAAAAAAAAAAACACGAGTGTGATGTTCTAATTTCACACCTCTGGGCTCTGTGTGTGTGTGTGAGAGAGAATAAAGTTTTAAAACAAATTGTTTGCCGCTGGATTAATTGAGACATGAATAAAACATTTTATTCTTAAAAAAAAAAAACAAGAAATTTTTACAGCTTTCAGAAGAAAATGTACAACAATGAGACAGTGAGAAAGTGCAAGAAGAGCAGAGGACTGAAGAGCAAGGCACTTTAAAGGTGAGTGGTTTACAGTATCAGCTCAACACCTCGTTTTAATTTTAACACACTCACAGAGTCCATGATGCTCAGAGCTGTGGTGTTTGAGCGCCACCTGTGGTCATCCTGCAGCATGACACGTCAAAAAAAAACATTTTATTTTTTCTGGGTCACGTCCTGACACTCAGGACCGTCCTTATAGACGTGGAGCTGCACCACAGGGCCCACAGTGAAAGTGTTGGTTACTGCACAGCCCTTTCCAGATGTTACAGGAGCTCCACCGTCCACCTCTGGTTGGGTTTCTGCTCATCAAAGGAGTTCAGGATCACCTGGGTTTTATCATACTGCTGTCCACCTGGAAAACAGGAGCATGCTAACAGTTTAGCTCACTAGCACATGATTTAAACGTAAAAGCAGATTGTTCACAAGTACACCGAGCATCAGCATAGTGAAGAAGGAAATAAAACAGACTTGAAAGATGTGTCACTTATTTCCACCTTAAATATTGGCAAGCTGAGAAACATCCTGTCTGTATCTGATGCTGAGAAGCTAGTTCATGCTTTCATGACCTCTAGACTGGACTATTGTAATGCATTACTAGGTGGTTGTCCTGCATCTTTAATAAATAGGCTACAGTTAGTCCAAAATGCAGCTGCCAGAGTTCTCACTAGGACAAGAAAGTATGACCATATAACCCCAATTTTATCATCTCTACACTGGCTACCTGTTAAGTTTAGAATTGATTACAAACTGCTGCTACTTACGTACAAGGCTCTTAATGGTTTAGCTCCCATGTATCTAACTAGTCTTCTAACACGTTACAATCCTTCACGCTCTCTGAGATCACAAAACTCAGGACTTCTGGTAGTTCCCAGAATATCTAAGTCTACTAAAGGTGGTAGAGCGTTTTCTTATTTAGCTCCCAAACTTTGGAACAGTCTTCCTGATAGTGTTCGGGGCTCAGACACACTTTCACAGTTTAAATGTAGATTAAAAAACTCATCTGTTTAGTCAGGCGTACACATAATACATCCCATAATATTGTGCTCTAATACATCTGACCAAATTCAGATTATCATCTAGTGCTTGTTAATATTTATGAACAGCAGCTACGTTAATTCCTCTCCACTGCTTTAGACTCTGCGATACTAAAGAGGAGATGTGAACTCCATGTGGTCTTTGAGGACAACAACCTCCTCATCAACACAACATTTATCAGACTGTATATTTATAATCACACCCCCAGTGTCACCCAGATGAGGATGAGGTTCCCCTTTGAGTCTGGTTCCTCTCAAGGTTCCTTCCTTTACCATCTAAGGGAGTTTTTCCTCCCCACAGTCACCTGAGTCACCTCAGACTTGCTCATTGGGGATAAATACATACACATTTAAATATATCTAATATTAATCTTGAATATTTGTATTATATTAATCTTTATATTAATCTTTTGTTCTATGTTTATGTTCTGTAAAGCTGCTTTGAGACAATTGTTAAAAGTGCTAAAACATTAAGGGTATTTGTGATTGTTGGTAAAGAAAGTATTTTATAGACCAAGATAACAGCTTGTGTGTCTGTAACATCACACATGAACTCAAGAAATGAATAATAACTAAATATTAATCAGAAGGCTTTAGCATTTAACACGCTGCGTGTCTTTGCCATGGAGAGATTTTATTTACTGACGCCATGTTTTAGCACCACGTGTAAATGTAACTGCACTACCGACATCGGCCACAAGGTGGAGACACGTCCATGTTAAATGTCTCAGCTTTGTTATAAAACTTGTACATGTTTATACCGAATAAATAAACATTACAAACAAATGCCAAAGTTACAAGTTTAGGAAAAATACTATTTCGTCAATAATTTGAGACGTGAAGTTAAATACAGAGGAAATGTTTATACGAGTTCAGACTGCTTGCATCACATCCATAACGGGAGTTTGCTGGCCCCCTGTGGTCATTCTATGACATTACAGTCTACTGAACACATTCTGTACATCCGAGAACATACAGCTCATAAAAGTCTCTTTTAACTGGTTCTGTTCCACTGTAATGACTGAAATCACAGCAACAACAGAAAGTAACTTTGCGACAAGCCAGACTGCGAACACTAATAATAATTAACAACGCAGCAGTTCGCTGTAAATCTTCTGTCGTGGATTAATTGCTGGAGCTTTAGTGAACATAGTGTAGAGAAGATTTAGGAGTAAATATACATCATAAAACAAAAATTATTTACTAAAATCTATTTTTGCTTTCTCAGATTTTATTTGGTTTGAATTAGGGATGTACCGATCCGATATTTTGGATCGGTATGAACGCCGATACAAGCATTTTGAGTGGATCGGGTATCCGTAACCGATCCAAATCCGATACCCGTGGTCATGGGCGTCGGAACCATTATATGCGGGTGGGACAGGACCCACCTACTTTTTAAGACCAATAATATTGGACCCACCCACTTTTACCGTCTCTATTCAGCGCAGATGTCTTTTTTTTTATTACTTTTCAGAGCGCCGCCAGTCGAATCCATTCTGCTTGATGAATTCCCTAATAAACTAAACTCCATTCCGTGTTTTACCTACAGCATTGACCACGCTCCTGCTTCCTGAAATCCATGGGCATCGGAACCATTATATGTGGGTGGGACAGGACACGCCCACTTTTTATTTGCTTCCGACGCCCATGCCCGTGGTGGTTGATTAATGAACAGCAAACATCACAGACTGTGGCTTAAACTTATAAGAAAAATACACTTATAGATTAACTTGCATTAATGAAAATAAATATAATAAATTTTATAGGA
>NC_083469.1:1872500-1875000 GCF_030014155.1 Tachysurus vachellii
TTTTCCACTGCAGCAGAAGGTTTATAAAGCCCAACGTCATGTCGTTATTTACAGAGCTGGTGTGTGGATCAGAGGGACTCACATTCCTCCGTTCACCACCAGAGACTGGCTCCACCCATCGATCCCGCTCAGTGATAGGCTGCAGCAGCCGTCTGTCAAAACAACCTTCCGTCCTCTGAAAGACGGCTTACAGAACAGAGTGATGGAGGGAAGTGAAAACTCCTGCACAGAGAGAGAGAGAGAGAGAGAGAGAGAGAAAGACTGACTCATGGTCACATGACTGAGCAGAAACAGTAGAACCTTTATAACACAAGTTTATCTTTCCTCTTTGACTCCATCGTTTTCTTGTCCTTCTCTTATTTCTCTCTCGCTCTCTCACTTTTTCCATGCCTCTTGTACAACTTACTCTACTTTTCTTCAATAGCCCCCTCTCTCCCTCCATCACTTTCTCTCTCCCTTCAGCACTCTATGCATGCCTCAATAATTACATACCCTCTTTTGTACTCTCTGTTAGTCTGTAAGTCTCTCTCTCTTTCTCTCTCTCTAGTCATCCTAAATGTTTTTATTTTCTCATGTTCGCTCTCTTCCAAACTTGTATTTCATTCACTATCATTCCTCCTTTATTTTCTATCCATCTCTCACTTTTTCCTTTTCATTAATCTCTTTCTCCACTTTTTTTACTCTAGCCATTTATCTCCTCTACTTTCCTTCACTTACTCCCTTATTTACTCACTCTCTCTTCTTTTCTTCCCTCTGTCATGGCTTCTATCTTTCCCTCAGTTTCTCTCCACCTTTGTGGCCTTTCATTCTTTCATCTGTCTAAACATATGCTCTCTATTGTAGTCTTTCTTTCATCTCTCTCTCTCTCTCTCTCTCTCTTGTTTACTCTCCCTCCTTTCCATTCTCCAGTCCTGTTTTTACATCTCTCCCCGTCTGTTCCTGTCCTCTTTTACACTCACTCCCTCTCTCCTCTGCACTTCTCTCCTCTCTCTCTCTCTCTCTCTCTCTCTCTCTCTCTCTCTCTCTCTCTCTCTCTCTCTCTCTCTCTCTCACTCTCACTCACATGACCGATGGTGTGCAGTGATTGGATGGTGCGGTCAGTGGAGACTCCGCCCATCGCAGCAGTGTTACAGTAATCTCCTTCCTCCAGCACGTACATGTTCTCTGTGAACTGAGGCCCCTCAAATGCCACCCAGCTGTAACACACACACACACACACACACACACACACACAGAGTCATTCACAGATAGCTGTAATACTCACTTTCTGTTGTACTGAACATAAACACACAAAGACAAACACATCTGTGTTGTTTAACACAACCAGCAACAGTAACAATCACACACACTGTAATACATAAACACACAGCCAGCTATAATCCACATAAACACACAGCCAGCTGTAACATACACACACAGACACACAAAGAGACACACAAAGCCACACAAAAACTATAACAGATACACAGAACATGTTGAAACACACATAAATGCAGCCAGTTAAGATAAACAAACACACACAACCAGCTGATACACACAAGCTGTAACACACACACAACCAGCTGATACACACATAAGCTGTAACACACACACACACACAACCAGCTGATACACACATAAGCTGTAACACACACACAACCAGCTGATACACACATAAGCTGTAACACACACACTCACACAACCAGCTGTTACACACATAAGCTGTAACACACACAACCAGCTGATACACACATAGCTGTAACACACATAGCTGTAACACACTCACACACAAGAACACACACAGATGTAACACACACAACCAGCTGATACACACAAGCTGTAACACACACACAACCAGCTGATACACACACATAAGCTGTAACACACACACAACCAGCTGTTACACACATAAGCTGTAACACACACAACCAGATGATACACACATAAGCTGTAACACACACACAAGAACACACACAGATGTAGCACAAACACAACCAGCTGAACCGTCTGTAACACAAATCAGTTCTTATAATAGCTAGAAATTGAGATACCATAGCAAGCACTTTGCAACACTTCACTAACTACCTGTGATACCATAGCAACTGCCTTCCAACACCCTAGCAACCACCTCGCCACATTCTACTAACCCCTCACATTACTATAGCAACCACCTAAAAACACCCTAATAAACATCTGATAGTCATAGCAACCACCTAGAAGCACCCTAGCAACCAGTTGTGATACCATCTGTAAGACAGCTGTAACACACACACACACACGCACAACCAGCTGAATTAGACATCAACACACAATTAAGCGCAACACAAAACTTGATATAACACACACATACGTCAAGCTGTACCACAAATTCACAACAAGCTGTAACACACAAACACACACGTACAGCGACACCAACACAAACACACACGTACAGCGACACCAACACTAATACACACATTTCCACAGCAGCAAACAACATATTATAAAGCCTCGACCTGAAAGACACACAACCCAACACTAT
>NC_083469.1:1880000-1930000 GCF_030014155.1 Tachysurus vachellii
TGCAAGGAATTCTGGGAATTCATACACTCATAACGTTCCTCCCCAGGGCAACAATGGAGCTGTAGCAATACTTCAAGTCTCGGCCAAGTTCAGCTAAAAAACCTAAGCAACGATCGTTCAGTGATCCGCATTAGGAGTCGAACGAAGGAGGTGATTCTTTTGAAGCAGTTTATTTGATTCATCGATTCAAAAGAATGTGTTAGGTTACGTTGTGAAACAGACGCTAACGTTTTATTCTGCTGTTATTGCTTTAATACTCTGAACTTATTTAAAAACGTTTTATGTGATTTGCTGGTTTGTGTGAATCAATTTACATGATTAACTCACGAGTCATTTAGAATGAACAAAACTGAATCATGTCAAAACAGCTCAAAATGAATTGGTGAGGTAATGAAAATAAAATGATTAAAACTGAAATGAAACTATCATCCAGCAAAGAAATGCTAGAGCAAAATATAATAATAATAATAATAATAATAATAATAATAATAGAATTTATGCTATTGACTCCAGGATGCATTACATATTATATTTTTATTTATAAATTAAGCTTTACCAAATAATTTAAATAACAAAAAAATGATTAATTTTAAGTAACAAATGAAAAAGCTATTATTGTGAATTCCTACTTTATTATTTATTAATTATTCATGTTATCTTTAATAGTAGTAGCTATACACAAACTTACAATAACAACCTTTTACTAATTTTGATTCATCTTCATTAAAGACACTCGTTAGTTATAAATCGATATAAAAAATAAAACGAAATTAATTAAAACATTTTGAAACTTTTGTCAAACCAAAAGGAGAATTTTCTAGAAAACGAAACAAGACACTAAAGTTATTTCTCTTGAAGCGGTGAATTAAACTTGTAGTAAAAAAGCTCTCGTTTTCAGAGCCTGAATCATATCTCAGAGAGAAAAACACACACTACTTCCAAACCACAACACTGACACTTATTAATCCTGTGCTTCAGGAACACGCTGGTGTCAGAGCCGATACACAGGTCGTAGGAAGAAAAGATGAAACTTGTCCAGCTCATTTTACTGGAACTGATGTTTTTGTCTAAACTCAGAAACCTAAAAATCTCTCACATAAGACTAGATAATAATAAAAAAAGACTCAAGCTCGCCGACTGACCCCAAGTTCAGCAAACATCAGCAAATCAAAATTGCTGCTCACAGCATCAGCAGCAGTTCTAGTGTCTATTGACCATTTAAATCAGACTGTACAGTACAACTAACCAACTAACCAACCAACCAACTAACTAACTAACTAACTGAGCACTTTTACTATTGCTACAAGTAATAGTAATAAAACACTGCCTGAGTCTGGTTTGGCTAATGAATTGTTCTAAATTGAGCTAAAAAACACTTCAGTTTATCAAATAAACAAACAAACAAACAAAAGTGTCCTCTTTTCTCGTCCTTTCTTTGTTCTGCTGTGATTAACACAAAGATGATCTTGAAGTACAAATCCTTCCAGCTTTTATAAGATCTAAAGAAGCTTTAGAGGCTATGTGCCAAACGCGCGCACACACACACACAAGCACACACACACACAAGCACACACACACACTAAAGCACACACACACACACACTTCGTTTACAGGTTTGTGAGTTACAGCATGCCCCCCAGCACCTCCACTTCCTCTACTGAGAAACTCATTATTTTGCTGGTGTTGCAAAAACCAGGCGGTTTGTGGCTTGTTGGGATTTACACAGGAATTAAATCCCGATCACAAGCCAATGATCTCAGCCTTGTATAAATCTGACAGAACTCAACCTGAACATAACCAACACCAACACAAGCATCAAACCCACAGTGATGAACGTCACCAAGAGAAAATGGGTTTTAACAGAAGAAAGACTTCGACCTGAGAAATTATATTCTAACATAAAAGAAAACACTCTGTGATCGAACACACTAAGGACAAAGTAAGATTTTAACGTTTTTAAGATTTTCTATATTAAAAAAACAAATATTCTAACTCTTGCAACAATTTTTTCAACGGAAATTTTCTGACATAAAAAAATTCTATTAATAAAAAACATTGTAAAGTAACATGACTGTAAAACATGTAAACATTAAAATATTTAAAATAAAAAAAAAAACATTCTAACCTAAAAAAAATCTAAAATAAAAAACTGTGAAATTCTACATTTTAAATTATTAATTCTAACACCAAAAAACATTCTAACATTAAATCTAAAAAATAATGATATGACCTTAAATGGTAAAAGAAATTCTATTAGTTAAAAAACACAGTGTAAAGTAATGTACTAAAAAGAATAAAAATAAAAAAACAACCAAAAAAACTAATAACAGCAATTCATTCTATTCCAATATAAAAAGAAATACTGAAGAACAAACATGAAAAACATGAAAAACAATGTTAAACATTTCTATTCTTAAAAATAAAAAGTTACAATAGAAAGAATAATAACTTAAAAGAAGCTCTAAACGAATTAAAGTTTAAAAGTTAAATATCGCTCTGTGTATTTCTCAGGATTGATGTGATGAGTGAACTTACCCGGACTTCGTGAGGATTTTCTACTTTGATGCCGCCCTGAAATCAAGAAGAACACCGGATTAAAACGCTCACAATGTTGATGAAGTTCAATTAAAACCAAAGAAATAAATCTGTACCATTTTGAGAGGTCGTAAAGATCCGACGAAGGGATCAGGAAAACCCCAGGACTCCGGACACGGATACTCTCCCACAGACAGGACCGACAACAGACCCTGGAAATCTGGATCACTGAAGACTAGCCAACTACACACACACACACACACACACACACACACACACACACACACCCACACACACACCCACACACACACAGACACACAGACACACACACAGACACACACACAGACACACACACAGACACACACACAGACACACACACAGACACACACACATTTTAAAAGCCTTAGTCCTTAGTCAATCTGCATTATTAAGGTTTTTATTAATCATCATTTAAAACTGATTCCTGAAATCATTTCCTGATAAAAATGACACACAAATGTATTCCGTTTTTCTATTTTAAAAAATGGGGCGTGGCCTCACAGATAGCAGCGACCGCCCTGGACAAGATATTCAGTTTACAGATATTCTGGCCAAACAAATCTGCACATATGCTATATAATCAAAAGTAAGTGAACCCTGTCCATCACAGCCATATATGGTTCTTATGGCTCCATGAAGACACGGTGTGGAGGTGAAGAACTGGAGTGTTCTGCACTGAGCCCTGACTCTGACTCAACACCACTGAACACCTCCAGGATGAACTGGAGTCTCCTCAACATCCTGAACATCAGAGTCTGATCTCACTGACGCTCTTGTAGCTAAATGAACACAAATCCACACAGACACAATCCAACATCTAGTGGAAAACTATCAAGAAGAGTAGAGAAGAGAAGAGAAGAGAAGAGAAGAGAGGAGAAGACAGGTGAAGAGAAGAGAAGAGAAGAGAGGAGAGGAGAAGAGAAGAGAGGAGAAGAGAAGAAAAGAGAGGAGAAGAGACGAGAGGAGAAGAGAAGAGAAGGTAAGAGAGGAGAAGAGAAGAGAAGGTAAGAGAGGAGAAGAGAAGATAGGTGAATAGAAGAGAAGAGAAGAGAAGAGAAGTGAAGAGAAGAGAAAACAGGAGAAGACAGGTGAAGAGAAGAGAGGAGAAGAGAAGAGAAGAGAAGAGAAGAGAAGAGAAGAGAAGAGAAGAGAAGAGAGGAGAAGAGAAGAGAGGAGAAGAGAAGAGAGGAGAAGACAAGCGAGGAGAAGAGAAGAGAGGAGAGGAGAAGAGAGGAGAAAAGAGGACAAGAGAGGAGAAGAGAAGAGACGAGAAGAGAAGAAGAGAGGAGAAGAGTAGAGAAGAGAAGAGAAGAGAAGAGAAGAGAAGAGAAGAGAAGAAGAGAAGAGAAGAGAGAAGACTGGTGAAGAGAAAAGAAGAGAAGAGAGTAGAAGAGAAGAGAAGAGAAGAAAAGAGAGGAGAAGAGACGAGAGGAGAAGAGAAGAGAAGGTAAGAGAGGAGAAGAGAAGATAGGTGAAGAGAAGAGAAGAGAAGAGAAGAGAAGAGAAAACAGGAGAAGACAGGTGAAGAGAAGAGAGGAGAAGAGAAGAGAAGAGAAGAGAGGAGAAGAGAAGAGAGGAGAAGAGAAGAGAGGAGAAGACAAGCGAGGAGAAGAGAAGAGAGGAGAGGAGAAGAGAGGAGAAAAGAGGACAAGAGAGGAGAAGAGAAGAGACGAGAAGAGAAGAAGAGAGGAGAAGAGTAGAGAAGAGAAGAGAAGAGAAGAGAAGAGAAGAGAAGAGAAGAGAATAAATCTGGAATAAGATATTCTACAGTAAATATGGGTGTGATGGGTCTGATAAGGTTCTCTGATGTTTTGGCATCAAATAATTTGCTTCTGCTCCAAATCTAAGATCTTTGCTGTTACAAGCCACTGCATTAAACAGTTCTGGGGCAGAAGAACATTGAAAGATCTCTAGACAGTAAAGTTATTAGCTCCAGACACGCACTAGCAGGTTTCAGACATTCCAGAAAAGAGGGAAATATAACCGTCCAACTGTCTCACTCTCTGAACTGCCAGTCTAACTCGCTCTCTCTCTCTCTCTCTCTCTCTCTCTCTCTCGCACTCTCTCTCTCGCACTCTCTCTCTCTCTCTCGCACTCTCTCTCTCGCACTCGCTCTCTCTCTCTCTCTCTCTCGCACTCTCTCTCTCCAAACAAGAACCCTTTAAAAAGAACCCAAAATTACACAAGAACTAAAACTACAATGTGCACAAAGCTGAATCTAATTGTCTGCTAATGAGCAACAGTCACATGCAGTACGTCTCTGCCAAATACCAGTGCTGGGCTCCACCCAAATCCTCTCTCCGCGCTCTCACACACACATACACACACACACATACACACACACACACACACACACACTCTGCCCGCTTCCTCTGCACTAAACAAACTGCTGTAATCTGAGAGCAGGACGAGGAACACTCACACTCCGGAGTGGACCTTGATGGATCCGGCACTGTGTGGACGTCCGAACGAGCCGAGCTCGATGATGTCATCGCAGAACGAGGACAGGCGGCCCAATCCGTTCGGTTCTGAGAAGAGTTCGATTTTGGGGAGGCTGTAGTCCTGTGAGATGGAACACAACATCAACAAAATTAACGTGAATACGTAAAACATAAATACAGAGTATACCAAGAATACACAACATGTACAAGTCACTGATAACAACTGGACTTAACTGTGAGATTACACACACACACACACACACACACCTCGGCATAAGTGCAAAATGAAACAACTACAGATGCAAATATTTTTATGACAAAGTAATACAATTAAATAAATTGTAACAAAATACATTTACTAAAATCATATGAAACAAAATGTTATTTAAAATAATCTCCGATTAAACTGACAAAAATGTAAAATAAAAAAAATCTATCAGATGGAAATGATATGAATCATAATTTAAAACACAACATAATAACGTTTAAATCAAACAAATAACAAAGAATTTTCAGTGTGTATTTCCATCATTTATAATATTATTATTATTATTATTATTATTATTATTATTATTATCATTAATAATAATTTCTTCTTTACAGATCACAGCATTCTTATTTTCAGAATATTAAATATTAACCAAACCCAGATTACTAAATACATTTTTTTTTTGGTATTTTAATTTGTTTTAGAAGAAAATGAAACTTTTAATTTGAATTTTGTTGTAATTTTGTTGTAATTTTGTTGTATTTTAGTTGTATGTATTCTTGGTATTTTTGACACCAAACACAAAAACCATAAACACATCACAGAGGATTAAAGCCCTGAAGGACGACACGCCGCCGACGCTCGTACGAGCTAAAACCAGGCTCTGCAAAACATTCCCGAAATCCTTTCTGGGATTTAATGATGTTGTTATGTTTCTCAACTGAATGACAATTTCTTAAAGTTAAAAGTCTCAGATTTCATAATAAAATCCAGCTGTATTTAAAACCTTTGTTTGTTTTTAAAGTAAGTGAAATGAATTTAATAAAATCAAAATAAAAACAAGAAAGAGCAAGAAATCAATTCCAAGATAACTTCAGAGAAATAAACAGCACAATTAAAAATATATATAAAGAAAATAAAAAAAGATGTTAATAAATACTTAAATAAAAAAGAATCCATTATTTAAATGATAATTATAATACAGAACTACCCATTAAGTTCAACTGTTTTGAATTAAATAAATAAATAAAATAAATGAATTTAAATAAATAAATTATATATATATATATATATATATATATATATATATATATATCTTGTTATAGGGAACTAAGAGGAGCTCCGTGATATCACACCACCATGTCATGGATTACTGAGTGTTTTATTCCTTACATAATGCCATTTTTTAATATTTCCTGCTGTTGCTACACAAATATTACACCAAAATCTAGAAGTATCTCATTGTCTCAATGTTACGATGGATTTCTGAGACACGTTATATGGTTCTCAAAGACATTCACCTCAGTTAAGT
The DNA here is from genome assembly GCF_030014155.1 of Tachysurus vachellii. Lineage (NCBI taxonomy): Eukaryota > Metazoa > Chordata > Actinopteri > Siluriformes > Bagridae > Tachysurus > Tachysurus vachellii. The sequence goes on from NC_083469.1 coordinate 1,886,536, forward strand.
TCTGTGGTGTTATTAAGGATCTCCATCATATCTAATTATATTACAAGAAGCTGCTCGGCTCTCTGCAAGTCCTCAAGAATTCCAGAGACCTCGGAAAACCATCCAGCACCGGTGTGTCTGAATTCCTGTCCACGTTCCCAACCAAAACATCTAGCCCGATAGCTTCGGACTTTCACACATGACTGAGACTTTCACCTCCTTCTCAAAAATGTGGTGGACTCAGCATTACTGAGGATTTCTGGAAGCCTTCGCAGAACCGTGTAGTCGAATAAACATGCGAGCTAACAAAAGCAGCAGTCAGCATTCACAGCCCAATTCAATGTGAACCACAGAACAGCTTAGAAAAACTTATTCAAGCTTGTAGTCTCTCCTCTAGAATGTAGTTTAGTCCGTAACTTAAATCAGGAGAGGAATTCAGTATCCAGTAAATCCAGTAGATATCAAAGCCAACAGTGTTAATGGTGATTCCTCACCACAAAAAACTAACACTTCTTCTTCTTCTTTCGGTGTTTCCCTTCAGGGGTCGCCACAGCGAATCATCTCTTCAGAAATATACTGAAATAAACTTTAAACCTAGAAGCAATTACTTAAAAGTAAACTTTTATTTCAGGCACGTGACCTTGCTGTGACCTTGATCATGTTTAGATCAGTTCCATAATCAAATCAGTTCATCTGTTGATTACAGTGATTATCTCTGTATAAGTGCTACAAACATCCAGCCGCTGGTCAGGGTGCAGAGTTCACTAAAACCACTATAGCAGTGTTAATACCACAAACAATGTTGCGCTGCAGTTTTTAAGAAAATCATACAACAGAAAAAGATTTAGAAAACCAAACGTTCTGCACTTCTTTGCTAAACCCGTGACGTAGAAGCTCTTACCCTCACAGCCAGGCGAATGGAACCGATCACCATCGGTTTGGTCGGAATGGGAATCCCGTCCGGCCCAACTTCCTGGTCAGGTTCTGGCTCCACCCACTCGTTCACCAATTCCGTCGGCCCTTCCTCTAGCGCGATGGTCCGTCCTTGGAATCCTGGTTTCTCATAAAGCAGCCAGCTGAACAGAGCAGAAAGGCAGTGATTATTATACAAAATGTAATATTTATAGTTTTTTTTCCTGCACCATCGAACTTATATAGCTGACAAAGCAGACAGAATATTTCTAATAATATTTACCAGGTCAGGTATTTACTGTAGATCAGAGTTCTTCAATCGCAAGCAAACCAAATCTACGGGTTTGATGTCAAGCCTGTTCCAACACGTCTGATTTATTAAAGGGAATTATCATGTCTTTATGAATCCTGTAGAAGGATTAGACTTCTGTAATTTGGGGAATAAACCACCATAGAACATGGACTCTGAACGTTTGGAATTAAATTGATACAGAAATTGACGACGCTTCACTTCTGAATAATCTAAATTTATTTGCTCGACTTCCCATTTTTACCAGTCAGAAAGTTATTTTCTGTAATAAAGGCCTAAAAAAAATCTGTTTTGAGTTTTGAGCAGCAAAGAATTTGGGCCGCAACCTCAGGTTTGGGCAGCAACGTCAGGTTTGGGCAGCAACGTCAGGTTTGGGCAGCAACGTCAGGTTTGGGCAGCAACGTCAGGTTTGGGCAGCAACGTCAGCAACTACACATAAGTGACAAAGTTCTTTTCCAGCTTCATTGTCAATAGTGGCTGGAGGCTGTGATGTCTACAGTGCCAGACTCTGGGTGTGACCGAATTCACACTGCAACAGTGCATGTAAATTATTTTGCTTTAAAGGACAACTAAAAAATATCTGTGGGAGAAAAAAATACCCCAAATGCCAAGTGAATAATGATCCATTAAAACGAAAGCTAAAAAAGTCCAGGCTTTTTCAGTTTAGGTTCAACTTCCTGTCGTTTGAAATAGCTGTGATAACTTCAGTCCCTCGCTACAAATCGAAGAAATTAAATTCCGTACTCATTTTCGGAGCAAACTGAATTTCTCACCAGCCTCTGACAGCTTTCAGAGAGATGACAGGTGACAGGAGTAAAGATGTGGCGTCATCTACGTCCCTGAACACCTCGTATGCCTCACCGCCAAACTGGGCTTGCTGGAAGATGACCAGCTGTGAAGATACACAAACTCGTTAGAACATTTTCGCAATTTTATTACTTTGTCGTATCACGATGCAGAATTGTTCGTCACGGTACCTTTCCGGGCCGCTTGTGAAAGCCTCTTACTGTCGTTATCTGAAAAGAAAATATAAATATATAATTCTTGATTACTGCATACTGTAACACTGTAGCTACCACTATATAAAGTTGGTAGTCAGCACGTGTACCATATCGAACAAACACGATGTCTAACAAAGACAAAAAACAATATTTTGTTATTATCATTACGTAAAAATGCACGTTGTTGATTTTCGTAAATATTCATTCATTCATCTTCCACCGCCTATCCGAACTACCTCGGGTCACGGGGAGCCTGTGCCTATCTCAGGCGTCATCGGGCACAAAGGCAGGATACACCCTGGACGGAGTGCCAACCAATCGCAGGGCACACACACACTCATTCACTCACACACTAGGGACAAATTTTCCAGAGATGCCAATCAACCTACCATGCATGTCTTTGGACCGGGGAGGAAACCGGAGTACCCGGAGGAAACCCCCGAGGCACGGGGAGAACATGCAAACTCCACACACACAAGGTGGAGGCGGGAATCGAACCCCCAACCCTGGAGGTGTGAGGCGAACGTGCTAACCACTAAGCCACCGTGCCGTAAATAGGAAGTAGTAAATTAATTGTACTTTTTGCTTTTCAACTTTTCATTTTTTTTTAATGTTTAAAAACAAAAGGTTCACAAAAATATTTCATGTTCATGACGATAATTACACCTGACTTTGGAAATTATAGTTAATAATCTTAAGTGATTTGGAATAATTTACATCTAATATTTTCCTAAAAATGGCTTTAAACTAAAAAAAAAAAAAATAATTATTTATAGGAGAACCTGAATCCAGCCTGGGAGCTGATCTTCAAAAGGGAAAGGACTCATCAAGAGGAAGAGTTCTATTACCTGAGCAATAAACCAAAGCCCTGAGGGTCTACATTCCTCCAGCTCTGCTGTATACGATTCATGATTTGAGAGTTAAGAGGACGAGCTCCAAGAAAATATGATGGACATACTGTAACCTGTAGAAACAGGATCTTACAAGAAGTTCCTACTCACCTGAGTGTGTGTAGGCGGCGGTAGTTTGGTTTGTTGTTTTGGTGGTTTGGGTGGAAAGATCGGTTCTGAAGGCTCTGGAATCTTCTTCAGACCTTTATTTGTGTCTGGGAATCCAGAGCTGACTTCCGGCTGTATTGCAGGGATCTTGGAAGGTGTTTCTGCTTTTTGGGAGTTAACTAAAGCAGAAGGTTCTTGATCCATCTTCAGGTACTTCCCCAGGAAATCAGGAAGCTTGATTTCTGAAAAGTTAGGAAGGGGAGGCGGAGTGTGTGGGCTCTTTGGTGAGTCTTCAGAAACATCAGGTTGTAACTCAAGTTCCTTCAAGTTCCCTTCCGCCTGGCCTGGAGGCACAACTACAGATACAGATGTACTCGTGTTGTTTGTGTCTCCTGGTGTTGGAACCTGTTGGGATACTGTAGGAGATGTAATCTTGTTTGAAAAACTTTCATTCTGGGTTTGAGGTTTCCTCATGTTCTTAGAAGTGTTCATGAGGTTCGATAGGATGGACATTCTTTCTAACCGTGAAGGAACCTTTCCAGAACTTTCAGCACCTTGATCTTCCCCGTTCTCTGTATTTGCTGTGGTCTTTTCCTCACCACTTTTTTCTTGTCCCCGTTTGGAAGCCAGTGCTTTAAAAATCATACTATCTTCAGTTCCTTTGCGTTTCGAAAGCTGCTTATTTCTCAAGTCTTCATTTTTCTTCTTGATCAACATGGCTGGAGATAGATCTTTTGGGCCTTTAGTTTTTCTAATCCCAAACTTGAACTCCTCAGGATCAAAGGTTTTCTCAAAGTGATCTTCTTTAATAGCAGGCATGGCAAACTGAGGCAAGATCGCCCTAGACTGGCCATGCTTTTTAGGAGGAAAAGAGAAAGGAGAGCAGAGTTCCTTGATTTTACGTATGAAATCCTCAGAATCTTCTGAGGTGTCCAGAAGGGTATCATCACTTGCTGAGCAGTCCATTTTCCTTTCCATCTTATTTTGCTTCTTCTCAAAACCTTGGTCCACATCTAGCCAGCTAGATGGAGATGCACTTTCTGAAAGTTTTCTGGACACCAGTAGAAAGTCCTGGGTGGTCATTTTTGGAGGATTATTACTTGGAGGAAGTCCCTCAGACCTGGATAAATTCTGTGCTTGTGTGGGGTCGGGTTTACGTTTCTGGTCGATGGTGGTGGGTTTTTGAATCTTAGTTGTCTTCTCCATGTGGGAGGTCAGTTGCTCTGTACCTTTTGGATGCTCAGATGTCTTAACTACAGGTTTCTGATCAGGACGTAACTTTTCATTCTTGCTACCAGGTTTCATTTTAGTGTCTTCCTTGACAAACCCTGAGGCTGGTGATTTAAGCGCTGGCACTTCTGTATCAGTTATCTTTATGACTTTTGGTTCTTCTTTGAGGTCTGGAGTAGATGCAGGAACCTCAACCTCCTTGTGCCTTGCTTCTTCTGTGGTTTTAGATAGAGCGTTTACTGAAATAACGTTTGTCGCCATGTTTTGTTCTTCACTCTCAGTGTTTGTGGAGGATTTTGAAGTATCCTGTGTGTCTTGTGCTGAACTGGTCTGCTGAACGGTTTCAGCCTTGAAGTCTTTGTTCTCTACATGGATGCTGACTGTTGCTTTGACTGACGTCTCTTCCACGGCTTCAGGAGTTACTTGCTCTGTGCCTGGAAGCGTTTCTTTAACAACATGCTCTGGTTTTACTTGAGACGTACGAATATCCAGGGGTTTTGTACCTTGAGGGTCATTTGGCTCCGTGTCTGGTTTAGTTTCAACAACAATCTTTTCAGAACTCACCTGATCAGATACTTCTTGTGGAATATTTATTCCTGCCTTTTGCTCATCAGATTTAATGCTCACCTCCTGCAACTTGTTAGGTTTGTCCACTTCCTGATTGGATGTTTGACTTGGAGTCAGATCTGAAGTACGGACCACTTCTTCGGCCTTGTTCGCCTTCTCTTTAGATGCTTCAGGTTGGGCTTTTAAGTCTGCTTTATTCTCCATCGCCTCAACATGTGCTTTATGCAGTTCTTTAGCTTTGTCTCTTTTCTTTTCAGACACCTGATCTGCACTGTGATCCCTGGTCTTATCGATGCTTTGCACTTTGTCAGCCTTTTCTTTTTTACTTTCAGACACTTGAGATGAAGTCTTTACAAGTTTAACTGTTGTGTTTTCTGCATTCTGAACATCTTGGGCTCGAGTTTCCTTTTTAAAGTTTTCAGGTGAATTTTTCAAATCTTTAGACTCTCCTTTTGTCTTGTTTTTAGCTTCTACTGGTTTCTGTTCAGCCTTCGGTGTTAATTTGAAGTCTGCTTTACGGTCCTCGATCTTATCGTCCGCAGCTGGCGCTGGTTTAGTCTGGACCATTTTCACTTCGGTCTCTTGAGTTAATTTTAAATCTGCTTCAATCTCCTTGTTCTTATCATTCAAACTTTCAGGCTTGTCTATTTTTTGCTTAGACACTCGAGACGACGTTTTCGAGTCTGATCCTGCCAGGTCCTTTTCCTTTTTAGATGCTTCAGGTGGAGTTTTTAAATCTACAGTATGTTCTGTGGTCTTCACAGTCACACCCTGGGCCTCTTTGGCTACATCATCATCTTCAAGAGCTCGAGATGAAGGTCCTAAATGTGCTGTAGGCTCTGTAAACTTTACAATCACATCCTGTATCTCTGTTTCCAGGTTCATGCTCTGCTCCTTGATTTGAGCCTCACTAGCCTTGTCCGTGTTCTCTTCAGGCACTCGAGCTGACTTTTCCAGGACAGTAATATTCTCTGTCGTCTTCACGTTCGTGCTCTGTTTTTCTTCTGCGTCGTCCATGTTCTGCTCTGACACTTCAGTAGTCTGAGAGTCTACAGCGAGTTCTGCTTTCACTTTTTCCACCTCGTTTCTAGATTTAAGTTTAGCCGTATGTTTCAGATGTGGAGAGGATTTGGTTTCTGTTGAAACCTTTACCACAGAATTTCCAACAGCTTGGTCACGTTCAGCAGATTTGCCAGGGCTGAGACGACCGTTGACTGAAGATGAATCATCGTTCATTGGACTGGCATCAGAAAGCGAGGGTTGCTTGAGTGAGTCATCTTCCCCGTAATCAAATTCGTCCTCTGAGGGCCGTTTATGAGCGCTAGGCGGAGTCAGGCGAGGCAGCTTGCTTCCTGTTGGCGATGCTTCAGCCTTGGGCTTTTTTGGACTCTTCGGCCCGATGAGTCTAATTTCATTTGTAGCCTTGTCCTTTGTGCTACTCTTTTCTGGCTGCTCTGCCTCTGAAGGCGTTTGAGGCTTGTTATCCGTTTCAGTTTTGTTTACTTTAGAGCTCTTACTCAGTGACAGTTTTACTGATTTACTCTTGGGAGTTTTTTCAGTAGGAGTTTGTGGCTGTGTTTTTGACTTCACGCTTTCTTTAGCGTCACTTGTTTCCTTAGTTTCCTGTAAAACGCTAGGAAATGACGGCTGCTCTGTTTTCTCCTCAATGTATTTTGAATCGTTTCCTTTCTTCTGGTCTTTGGGATGAGAAGGTTTAGGTGCCTGACTCGGTTCTGCCATAGCTGCTGCTTCTTTAATGGGTGACCTGGTCTCGCTTTTCCCAGGCGGTGATGTTGGTGACTGGAGTTTTGTAGCACTGTTACTTGAGCTGGATTTACTTCTCTCAGCCTGCGCAGTCTCACATGTCCTAGCTGGAGAGGAAACTGACGCATCAGGTGACATGCCTGTGTTTAGTGTCTTGCTTGGTTTTGGCAGAACTTCAGGTGCTGTTTTCTTTGGAATTTTTGACTTGTCTGCAGGCTTAGTGAACACATTAGGCAGGTCTTTTGTTGTCGGAGATTTACTTTGCTTTTTCTCAGTCCCATTTTGTGCAGGCTTTTTTGGGGTCTCCGCTTTCTTGGCCTCTGCGTGGCTTGTAACTCGACCCGCACCTGCTTTTGTCTTCGGTGCCGCTAACGGAGCTGGGCCTTTTCCAGCAGCCACTGCATTTGTTCTGCTGATTGCTTTGTCCACGTGTGTGGACGTCGCGGCCGAGGTCTGCCGATTGCTATCCCCTGAACCCGTATCTCTGATCTGTCCCTTGTATCCAGGCATGTCTGGGAAGTCCTCTTTAGGATCTGAGATGTTAGCAGGAAGCTCTAAGGAGCTCTCTACATCATTAAGCTCCTGTTTCGTGTTAGCTTCCTCTTTTACGAATACATCATCTCTTTCACTTATAGAAGCATATGACTGCTGGTCAGGCTTTTTAATTTCCACACTGATGTTCTTGATGCTTGGCAGACTGTTGGGGAAAAAGTTATGTTTAGAGAAGAACTGAACATTTTTCATAGCTTAGTCACAAAACCCAAATGGAGGATATGTAAACATTGATATAGTTCAACACACAGTATAATTATCGTCTTCAAATGCAAATCTGATTATACCCAAATCCTTTGTTCGAAGCTGTCCACAAAATCCCTAATTATAGTCCCGAGCAACAACCCAGTGTTCTCTAAACAGAAAACAAAGCAACTGTAGTAATAAATGACTCATCTCAGGCTTAACAAGACATTCCACAACACCACATACTTTAGCCTACAGCTTCATGACGTGACCGAGCGTCCGAGTGTCTTTCTAGTGCTTTCCGTCGACTCACTAATCACGGCGGCATAGAACGAATGTCGGCTATAACTTTAAAAAAAAAAAAAAAAATACACATGCAAAGACTACGACTGCATGCTAATAACAATTCAGATTAAACACGTTTAAACATGTCATGAATGCCACGGTTTACAGTCACTGTGTAATAACTGTTGGTGAGTCACACAGAGCAAATCAATTAGGGAAAAAAAATCATTAAGCATTAAGTCCTAATATCCACGTCTCTCTGTCTCCGGAACCAAATCTCTCTCGCACGCAACTCTAAATGCACAAAGTCGATGGAGATTTTGCAATAATGATCACACTGCTGTAGAAACCTTCACTCGTGATGAAGGAAGACGCACAAACACGACTCGATTATCATCCCTCAACGATTCAACACTTTTTTTTTTAAATAGTAAAATCCTGAGCCTGCACAATCATTAATAAGGTCCACGCTATTCTGATGTGAATGGATTTGTTGCATGAAGGAACTGTTGCTTTTGCACGGGTCTTCTGAAAAGCCGTGGAACCTAATTGTTCTCTGCTCATACTGTATAGAAATTCATGGGAAAAAGGAGATCATGTTACAAGCCGAGTTCTCATTTAGATCACAGAAAACAAAGGTATTTTTGCACGCACAACCTCACACAAACACACAGACACACGATTTATAGCCATGACTTACATTCTGACTTCGGATTTCTGCTTGCTTTGATTATTTTCATCTGCGTTTTTGCTCGTGTCGTCTTGTTCTCCCTCCAAGCTTGACTGTGAGTTTAGCCACACTCTCTTGGCAAAGAACTTCTCACTGGTGGAAAGTTTGACGCTCCTCCGTTTCTCAGCCTTTGTTAATGGTTCCTCGTCTGTCTTTACCTCCACGGCGTCCTGATAGACGGACGAATCCGACCCCGAATCCTGTGCTTCTTGAACGACGAGTGCAGCTCTGAGACCCAGCACGGGGCTTTGTTGAACGGGCGTGACCTGACCGAGAGAACTGCTCTCACTCCCTTCCTCCTCTAGGTGCGTTTCCACCCACATGGCTTTGTGTATCTGCAGAGGTGAGGGTGAGGCTACAGCGGCCTCGTTCTCCGCCTCAGGGGACAAGGGCTTTGGAGGGCTTGCTAGGTCCTGAGAGCCACTGCTCAGCTTGCGTGATCTTCTCCGGCCCGACGTTTTCTTCCCCATGTCTTCGGTGCCGCCTGGATCTGAAGAACTGGACTCGATCCTGCACTGAGAGCTCAGCGTCACCCCAGTGAGAGCGCTGTAATTCCCTGTTCCTCCCACGACCGGTTTCAAAACTGTCTTTTTAACGTCTGGTGATTTAGGTTCGGAGTTGTCCTTTATCGTAATTTCTGTGCATTGCTTAACCGTCTTCTTTTGTTTCTCCGGTCCTTCGTCTGTGACACTGATCTCCTCCAGAAACACCCGGAGTTTCCTGCTGGCCTCTGCCACCAGCAGCTCCGTCCCCTTTTCTTCTTTGCTCTTCGTCGTCACTGCTAAGTTCCTCACACTGCCGCTGCTGTCGCTATCCGCAAACGGAAGGTCGCCTCCGTCTGCGACGATGGAGGCCACGCTCTGTACACTCGGGCTCCTTTTATCGGTGAAGAAACCCTGCTCGACCTCTTCGCCCTCCGTGGATGCCTGCCTCAATCCTGTAGAACTGCTGGGGCTCGAAAGAGGCGACACGTTTTCCTCCGTCCCATCTGACGACGACCTGCTCCGCCGCCTCCTCAGGATGAAACTGGCAACCCGGTTCAGCACACCGACACCTTTTTCCTCAGAATTCTTTCAAACCAAAAGACAAACAAACATGATTAGAAAAATTTCTTTTAAGTATCAAACTTGATAAACGTCCCGTGCATTTCACTGCCATCGCAACAACGGCTGAGACGTATTTACCAGCTGGTTAAAGGATAAACAACATGAACTTTACTACAAGCCTCGTTAATAAACTGTCTCTATTAACAAGGACCATTTAAGAACTTTTCTTTCTTTCATGTTTCTTTCCGTTGGTGATTTTTTTTTATTCAAACTGTTAAAAAGATCGATATTATTCCGATCGAACTCTCAAAGATCCCGATTTATGCGAATAAGCAAATTGTACATATTGTTATTGCTTTCTTCTGAATTAATGAGTTATTCCAGGCTATTATGCAAATGTAACGTCTTCTAACGGCTTTGACTTCAAAAGCAGTGCAAGATTTTTATTTTTTTTCACACACACAATACGACGTGTAAAATAAACACAGTGTTGTTAACTTTACAACGACGAGAAACGAATGCAGACATTTTCCACAAAAGCACTTCATCAGGTGTGAAGGAGTGAAACCTGGGAATAAATAAATGAAACTGTATAATAATAAAGTACAATACTGTTGTTGTTTCTGCTCATTTACATAGTGTTTATTAGCCCAAGTTCAGGTTTCATTTTTTTGTTTGTTTTTATGTTACAAATGAAAAGAAAAAACTTTCCTTCAAACACATTTACAGCTGATTTACACTTTATACCGCGTCAGAAACTCGAAATCTGTCTCGTTTCTTTTCCACTCACAAGTAAAATATTCTGCAGGAATCAATAACAATAAACTGACTTTCAGGTTTTTACATCAAAGCGCCGTTATTATAAACGTACAGAATAACGCCACGCTGGCGCGCGCACACACTGCCCCGCACACACACACACCCAACACACACTTCCCCCCCCCCATACACAGCCCCCCACACACATACACACACACTGCCCCCCCCACACACACACACCCACCCACGCACACACTCTGTCCCCCCCACACATACACACACATACACACACACACACACACACACACACACACACACACACTCACACACACACGACTGAGTTTAAGAACTTTATATTATTATAATCGGAGTTGTGAAAGCAGAGTTTACCTGACTGCAGCTGTGCTGATTATCATTTACTCTCTCTGTCTCTCTGTGTGTGTCTCTCTGTGTGTCTCTCTCTGTGTGTGTGTCTCTCTCTCTCTCTCTCTCTCTCTCTCTCTCTCTCTCGGGTGACCGCGCAGGCGAAAACGAGCTGTACACGCGCCCCCTCGGTGACGCACGTGACATTCCAGGACAGAAAGCGTGAAGTTTTGTTTTTTATTAACCAAAATTTGTTGAAATAAAACAAACGTTTTTTTTTTTGTTTTTTTTTTGTCCAAATAAGTTAAACTGGTATTTGTACATTTACTTGCACATTTAAAATTCATACACGTTTCTGTTTAAGTTCAAATTCCTTCTGATCATTTTGTTTATTTCATAAAGTTTGCTTTGTAAACTAAAATGTATTATTTTACCATTTTTATGCGTTCACAGAAAAATAGAAAAGATTTTAGTTTATTGTTAAATACAAAAAACACATTTAAATATTTAATATGTAAATATTCTTTACATATTAAACTACTTTAAAACTTTCACTTTAAAAATAAAACCTAAATGTCAAACAAGATCAGTTTACAGTTTTATTTAATTTATTTACATTATTAAAAAAAAAAAACCTTATGTAGGTTATTATTTTGCTCCTGTTGTAGGATGCTGGTTAAAATCCAGCGATCAGGGATATTTATTGGCTAGTTTTGCTAACGTTTTCATTCTATAAGTGAAAGCAACTACAGCTTTAACCTGAAATTCCTGTTCATCGATTTAGAGCAGTCGTTAAATCTGTGAGCTCAAATTCTGTTCTGGGTTTGACATCAAATCAACACGGCAGCTGATAAGATGAGAATTAATCAGAACTGTTAAAGTGTGAATTTTAGCTTTAACACACAGCCACATTCATGTCAACTCTATAACACTGATTTGTTCTGAGATTTATAAATGTGTGAATACGTGAAAACGTGTTGCTAACGTGTGAATACGGAGGCGTCCATGTTGTTATTTTTCCACCTTTATGTCACAAATGCACTGATATTCAACACGTTGTCGTTATGACCTGCAACGACGCTTTCTTTATGTATTTATATTTACAATAATGAGCAAAAAGGTGAAGTAAAACGATTTAATACGGTTTATCACTTATACTTATAACAATATTACAGTTTTTAAGAGGCTCACTTATAGATGAATTCAAAATAAAAACCTATTTTTTTTTCTGATAACATTAAAAAAATAAATAAATAAATAAACACGTATTTATTATAATTAACATACTAAAAGCTGTAGATTTATTTTGCCCTATTTTATACCTGAGTATAATTCCTTCTCAAATCTGATTGGACGGTTCAAAAACGGTGACCAAGCAGGCAAAAATGACGACTTCTGCCTCACCCACTGCTCATGTATTAAAGGTTCTTCTCATAAAACATTAACTCTGGCCATGTTTCTATTATACACAGTGTTTTATATGAAATTGTAGAAAGTTTTAAGAAAGTTTTAAATCACTTTATAAACTTTTTTATTTACTTTACTTATTTTTAAAAAAGATTTTTTAAATAAAATATAAACATGTATAAAGCATGTATTTAAACTCGCTTTCTGGAATTTTTTCTCGCTTTTCTGGAATTAAAAAAATATATATTTTTCAGATTTTATTTAAAATCTCATTTCCTTATTTTTACTGTAGATTTCACACACGTTATATTACAGCGCTATCTGTCTCTGTGCCGCAAGACAACAATAACAAAAAAAATCAATCCTCAAACATCTACTTTAACTCGTCGTCTCTAACCAGGTAACTTCGCATTACGTGTTTATGTAAAATTAAACGTACTAACAAGAATCCTTCACTTCCAGCATTTATAACTGACTGTAAATAACACATTCATGTATCCGTAACTAACGTGACGGTTAAAACGATATTATTTTCGAAAGTCTTTTAACTTAAAGAAGGAGAAATTTCTCAGAGGCTTTACGTTTATTCGTGTAATGTCAGGAATGTTTGCTGTCACACCCTGAATGTTTATAGTCAGGATAAAGAAGTTTAAAGTCTGCATAACGATCCTCACAACCGAACTGAGGCTTTAAATAAAAATATCGGAACACCACAGTGATGTTGAACAGAAAAGAGAATCATTTCTCTGTTTATTTGTCCTGTTATTTCTGTGTAAGTCGGTGAAGCTGCTCCACCGCATGAATAATAAATAAAGTGCTATAGGAGACAGCGATGAGAAGTTCCTCGCTGAATGAAACTCACCATGTTTAATTAATCCCACTGTGAAGGACGCAGGGTTGAGTCGCTACGCTAGCTGTAGCTCAGATCTTCAGATCTGCTCAGAAAAGAACGAGAGACTGAAACGGCTCTTCATTCTCCAGCAGAAAGGAAAAAAAATGAAAACACACGACTGCATTCAGTCCCGAGATTCAGCACAGAGACTGACAGAGTGAAAAAAAGTTGCGTGAGTACGCTGTAAATGCATACACACACACACACACACACACACACACACACACACACACACAAACCCTCTTCAGCCTTTACGCAACTCAGTGACAAACTCAAACAGGAATGAGTCATCAGGCACTGCAAAGGTGTTTTAGTTCACGAAGGCGGCCTTGGGCTTAACAACCACGCCCTAAACGCCCTCACACACACACATACACACACACACATACACACACACACACACACATACACACACTCAACTCACTCTCTCTCTCAATACTTCTAAAACAACCCTGACCAGATGAAAGAGAGATCAAAACTGTACTGGATTTATTCAGCTGAATGTTGGGATTGAAGTCTGGGCTTTATTTTACCTGCAGGTTTACGCCCAACACCAACACCAGACTTTCTGCACAGCATCTGGGTTTAGTGCGTTTAGTGCGTTAAGTGCACATTTAGTGCGTCTCTGTTTATCACTGTTATGTTGATAGTTTTTATTATTTGTTTCTGTCCTGTGAAGTTTCCTCAACATTTTCTGCACACCTATTATTATTATTATTATTATTATTATTATTATTATTGTTATTATATTTTCATATTGCTGTGTCTTGAACCTGAATATTTGCATAAACATTTTTAGAATTGTTTTACAATTTTGTTTACAAGTTTATTGCGTATTTATTATTTACTTCTCCATGTAGTGTTTTCTTTATATTGATCAGTGTTTTATTTACACTATTCAGGATGTATAAAAACTCTGGATCCACCACCCTGAACAGGAGGGAACTCTTACTCTGTGTGTGTGTGTGTGTGTGTGTGTGTGTGTGTGTGAGAGCATGCGAGTGAGTGTGTGTGTGTGTGCGTGCGAGTGTGTGTGTGAGTGTGTGTGTGAGTGTGCGTGTGTGTGTGTGTGTGCGTGAGAGAGTGTGTGTGAGTGTGTGTGTGTGAGAATGTGTGTGTCTGTGTGTGTGAGTGTGCGTGAGAGAGTGTGTGTGAGTGTGTGTGTGAGAATGTGTGTGTGAGTGTGTGAGTGTGTGTGTGTGTGAGAGAGAGAGAGAGAGAGAGAGAGTGTGTGTGTGTGTGTGTGTGTGTGAGTGAGTTTGTGTGTGTGTGAGAGAGAGAGAGAGAGTGTGTGTGTGTGTGTGTGAGTGTGTGTGAGTGTGTGTGTGTGTGTGTGTGTGTGCGTGTGTGAGTGTGTGTGCGTGTGTGTGTGTGTGAGAGAGAGAGAGAGAGTGTGTGTGTGAGTGTGTGTGCGTGTGTGTGTGTGTGAGTGTGTGTGCGTGTGTGTGCGTGTGTGTGTGTGTGTGAGAGAGAGAGAGAGAGAGTGTGTGTGTGTGAGTGTGTGTGCGTGTGTGTGTGCGTGCGTGTGTGTGTGCGTGCGTGCGTGTGTGCAGGTAACAACACGTCCCAAAATGTTTTTTCTCAAAAATGTCCCAGCATTTAGACTTTACATTTATTTCTTTATACATTTTTTCATCTGTTTATTTATCTTGGAGTGTTTATGGTTTATGAGACCTTTCTAAATATTTTTGCACTGCAAGGATAAGTCTAGAATATTCACATTAGACTGATAATATGTAGGTTTAAGGTTAAAAGATTAGATTAGATTAGATCAGATTATTTTAGATTAGATTAGAGGCAACGAAATGTAGTTTGGCATCTAACCAGAAGTGCAGCGGGAGATGAAATGAGGCGATGGATCAGAAATCCAGCTTTAATTTCCTGATATTTACATCAACACATGTTAAACAACTACAGGATCACACACACACACACACACACACACACACACACACACACGTGCGCGACTCAGAGCGTCACACAGGACATTTACACATACAGTTACTCGACTAGACGGTTAATTTGTGTTATTTTCTTAAACACAGCTCAGTTATGGAAAATCATGACTTGTGTTTCCATAGTAACGTAACTTTTCCCACTATTTCCATATGACTCGAAGTGAAGCGGTGCAGTGTCGAGGAACTGAACATTTCCTGAGCAGAAATAAACTAAACACAGAGAAACGGAGACAAAACCCACACAAACACACAGACGAACACAGACACACTTAGACACAAGACATAATTTAGTCTTTGATATTTGGCAAATTTTGCAGCAGAAATGTTAAATCAAATTACTGCTTATCTCTATGCCTAGAAACACACACGCATGTGCACACGTACACACACACACACACACACACAAAAAGAAAGAGAGACAGATCTGTATGTACAACTTGATTAAAATGAAATTAGATGAAGAGTCATGCTTTTGCTTCATGCTTATAATTCCAGTCATTTTTTTCTATCCTGCCATCAACACACACACACACACACACACACACACACACACACACACACAGAGCAGGTTGTCTGTAACAGAACACTGCTATGTTGGGTATCCGGTTTAAACACGTCTCATGGTAACGCAGCAGGGAGGCGTGACGTAGTGAGCGACTC
This sequence comes from Tachysurus vachellii, assembly GCF_030014155.1. Classification (NCBI taxonomy): domain Eukaryota; kingdom Metazoa; phylum Chordata; class Actinopteri; order Siluriformes; family Bagridae; genus Tachysurus; species Tachysurus vachellii. Next base: position 1,902,135 of record NC_083469.1, read on the forward strand.
ATCATCAGGGGAAGGTGGAGATTATTCAGGGAGGGTTAATAAGGGGTTAATCTTTCTATTTGGCCAACGCTGTAATGAGAGAGGTGTTGACATGATCAGTCATTAACACAAACATGAAATGACACACACACACACACACACACACACACACACGTTCAACACTGTGTGCAGTTATAATCAGTAATTGTCTTCATTTATTAAGAAGCACATTTCAGCCGTGTTCCCCTTCTTACATTAAGATTAAAAAGTAACTCATTAACACTGCTTCAAAATCTAAATTGTTTAATATACTAGTGTGATAAACGGTGTCCATTACCAGTTCCCACCCGCTCACTAGCGTTAACCTGGCTACTCATTTACACCATTACACAACCGAGACATAATAAAGCATGCGGTGTGTCGTGTTGTTAAAGGAAAACAAGCACCACCACAGAGTCCCGGTCACCAGTGTGAAGCTGCTTATATTTATATCCACATCATCACATCCTCAAATCTTTCATTCCTCTGACACATCTCATGATTTTCTACCTTTTAACGTTGAGGAAATCGACTTGGTTCATGTTCTCACTGACGTTCTAGCAGCTATAAACACGAACCTTCCTCTTTCTTCTCATCACAGTCTGTCTCACAGCTTCATCTCTGACGCTAAAGACTCCTTCCTTTATCGACGTTAAACAATTTTATTCTTATTACATTAAATAAAATTCTCAATCTGTTTGTTATTGATGTACGCATCCCTGTGAACGAGCTGTTGCTATAGAAACTATAATGTATTATAACAAGTGCGTTGATATAATATGTTATAAGATATGTTTTAAAGCACATGCTAACTAACTGACCAGAATTCAACATTTCTGTGTTTACAATACTGATTAATACACTGATACTGATTAATACACTGATACTGATTAATACACTGATACTGATTAATACACTGATACTGATTAATACACTGATACTGATTAATACACTGATACTAATGAATACACTGATACTGATTAATACACTGATACTGATTAATACACTGATACTAATGAATACACTGATACTGATTAATACACTGATACTGATTAATACACTGATACTGATTAATACACTGATAATGATTAATACACTGATACTAATTAATACACTGATACTGATTAATACACTGATACTAATTAATACACTGATACTGATTAATACACTGATACTGAGTCTGGACGTCTGAATAATAAGGCATGAATAAAATGTGCATAATAAAAACTAATGACTCTATAAAAAATGACCACTGATCCACTGTTGTAGTGTAAAGAAGTGTCATCTTCATTGTCTTCAGATCGTCCATCTCATAAAAAGTACAAAAATACTCTTCTGTCCACTTTAGAAAGTTATTCATGTGAATAATCAGGCTCTGCTGCCGCCTAGTGGCCGTCTTAGGAAACTGCAGGACATAACAGACTCGTACTGTATGTAAAACGTCAATTATTAAAAAGGCTTCCGAGTCGATTCAGAGTCGAATCTTTTTCTAGTGTTCCTAAAGAAAGGATCGAGGTTCTGTTTAAATGGTTTGTGTGAAAATATCTTAACAATAAGATTAGAAGACTTAGAAAAGAGATTAAAAATGGTCAGAGAGAAGAATAAAGTGTACCATGAAGAGACAGAAACTTATTTTACATGCTGGATGTTAATAAAGAAAAGAAAAGGAAAGAAAGAAAGAAAAGGAAAGAAAGAAAGAAAGAAAGAAAGAAAGAAAGAAAGAAAGAAAGAAAAAAGACAGAGAGAAAGAAAGAAAGAAAGAAAAAGAAAGAAAGAAAGAAAGAAAGAAAGAAAGAAAGAAAGAAAGAAAGAAGACATAGAGAAAGAAAGAAAGAAAGAAAGAAAGAAAGAAGACAGAGAGAAAGAAAGAAACCACACCATGATAATGATGAACTAATCCAGACTATCAGATGTGTCAAAAACAGAACAGTGGAGAGTTCAGATGAAGAATATTTCACTCTGATGAATCACTCTTTTGCTCTTGTTCTCCATCTGGATGGCATTTTGTTCTCTAGAAGTAGAAGGAGGCATAAAAACCTATAAAAACACACCCCAGTGTAGTGTTCAGCACTTAACACACAATAGTGAGTCTGTTCTTCGGGACGATTCTCGAGAAGCAGCAGAAGAGTGTTAGAGAAAAAAAGTAGACATTCATTCAAACACCAGTCTGCTTTTCTGTCAAAGCCGTCATAAGATCCATCAGTACGAGAAAGGGAAAGTCAGACGTTCCTGATTTATCAGATAAACCAGAGAACACACTGACTGTCCTGGAAGGGTTTACTGAACATTCCTGCTCCAGACGACACGTTTTAAACCTACAAGCACATTATTGACCATCTCAGATATTCACTTTGACCTTTTGCTTAAAATGTGTGTAAAACGTCTCATTATTCGAGAACACGTGACTGAAAATGTTTAATACTGTTTATAATGAAAGTTTTTTTTAATGGTAATGAGTCGATTCTTTATTAAGAGTCGAGTCAAATAACGATTGAATTTTTTCAGCCATTCTTAAGTCGATTGTGCGTTTGAGTCTAACGTGCAAAACAAATAATCTGTCCGAGAGCTCGAACGGATTTAAAAGCCTTCGTGTAAACATCTCGACTGATCCGATTCAGCTCTGAATTAAACTTTGATCAGATTGAAAATGGCTGTAGATCTGAAATGATCCAGTAAACAGGATAAAACTGTACGTTAAGGATTATTTGAGTTCTTTCAGACGGATTAAAGCAGGATTTAAGCTTCCTGTTTCTGCTGATTTGCAAATTTCAGCTCAGACAATTATCTAACATCTGAACATTTGACTTGGCAATAAAATATTTGCTTTACTAACCAAGCAGCAGGATATTAAAATAATATTAAAATGATATTTAAATCAGATGTGCTGAAGTCAAACAGTGGAAAAACCTCAGAAGAATTATTTATTTCCCTCCAAATAAAAATGAATGAACGATGGATTGAAACAAATGCGTGAATCTCGATACTTAACACACCAAGCTCTTAATTAACACGACAGGACAGCATCTTTTTGTTTTGACCTTTTAGCATTTTACACACGTTTAAATGTCAAAACTTTACCCAAGATCACAACAATCATGTAAGTTTATTTATTTCTCTTTATCTCACCTAGTAGAGGTGAGATTCAGATCAGGCTCTCATTCATCTTCACTTTTTTGCTTCATCCTGCTCTTTATCCTGCTCTTTATCCTGCTCTTTATCCTGCTCTTTAACAATAACTGGTTCATTATCATGTTAAACAGAAGATCTGCTAATATTAATATAATATAATTAAAGGTGAGGTCTCCGTTGGTTGAGAAACGCTTCAGAAAACTGCGTCGGGCCGACAAACTAAACAAAAAACAAAACAAACGTGTAGCCAATGAGCAGAAAGGGGCGTGTCTTGTCAATATGGGTGGAGAGAGTGTTCAGTGCGCATGTGTGACATTAGCAGAAAGCGGTTTTAACATTGACATGGAGGATAAAAACAAAGAAAGAAAGAGAAGAAAGACTTACGATAAGGTAAGAAGTAGGACGTGTTAATATAGGATCAGCTTTCCAGCGCTGGAGAGAACTGAAGGAGCAGGAAGTTGGTCACATATTCACAGATTGGAGTTTCCTGAGTCAATAACTCCTGAGCTAAACGCTGTTACTACACAAATAACACCTCTTTTCTATCGTAGTAATGTAGAGACGCAGCTACAACCGTGTTTTGTGTAGTAACAGTGTTTAGCTCAGGAGTTATTGACTCGGGAAACTCCAATCTGTGAATATGTGACCAACTTTACTTAAGACGCCGAGGCGCTTTTTTTCCTTCTCGATAGGTGAGTAACGTTGGTTTTGTTTTGTTACACAGAACTAATATATGTCTTTGTCCTTTACATGATTATGTTTGTGTGTCATTTTTACTTGTTTGTTTATCTACAATCGTATTGTTCTTCCCTTCAGCTATGATAAAGTCACATTTCTTTCCGTTAGTTGCCTGGGTTACGTACGTATGTGTGGGCGGAGCTATCGATACAGGGGTGGGACCCGTTTGGGTTAGGGGCGTGTTTGTTTTGGTGAGTTCAAATGTCAACATTGGCTTTCAAACATCGGAGACCCCACCTTTAAGCAGCAATAATCGTCATGACATATCGCGTTTGTGTAATATTATAATATAATATATAATATAATATAATATGTATGTACACACACACACACATACACTACAAAAGTATTGTAATCAACAAGTCTAAACAAAGTTAATATATTTCACTTTGTAGGAATACAACATCTAAAATAATCTACCTTAAAAGTGTCAACTAATGCAGAGCATCTAAGAGCATCCCAAATGGTCTGCACTATAGACTCGTTGTCCATTTTAATAGGAACAGAAGAAACAGAACATCAAACCATGAGGTGGATGAGCTACAACAGCAGAGGACCACATGAGGTTCCTTTCTTGTCAGCCAAGAGCAGGAATCTGAGGCTCTTGTGAGCACAGACATACTCAAACTGTACACACAAAGACTGGAAAATCTTCATCCTGTTCTTATCTGACATGAGAGGAGCCCGGTGTGGTCTTCTGTAGTTATAGCTTGTCTACCTGGCGTTAGAGGTTTTGTCTGCTTCCTTTCTGTCTACTCTGATCTCTCCCTCTCTGCAGATCCTCCGCTCACAGAATCACCACCATTCTATATAAACTCTAGAGACAGTTTCTGCAATACTCAGTCTGGCCCACAGTTAAGGTCACAGAGATCAGACTTTCTTCATTCTGATGTTTAGTTCTGATGTTTCGTCTGATATAACATTGACATTAAGCTCCTGTATGATAAAGTGTACTGCTGCTGCCACATGACTGTTCCTAATAAAGTGGATAGTGAGCGTATAAAATGTGATGTGATGTGACATACGGCTAAGTTCGGTGACCCATACTCAGAATTCGTTCTCTGCATTTAACCCATCCAAAGTGCACACACACAGCAGTGAACACACACACATCGTGAACACACACCCGGAGCAGTGGGCAGCCATTTATGCTGTGGCGGCCGGGGAGCAGTTGGGGGGGGTCGGTGCCTTGCTCAAGGGCACCTCAGTCGCGGCCGGCCCAAGACTCGAACCCACAACCTTAGGGTTAGGAGTTAGACTCTCTAACCATTAGGCCACGACTTCCCCCATTCAGCATGTCATTATTTCCTACCCTATAAAAAAAAGTTCAAGTGAAAACAAGAAATTCCTACTTCCTTAAGAATCGCAGAAAAAATGTGATGTTAGAGATCATACCGTTCTTCCACCACTTCTTATTTTCACTTCCACCTGACATCAGGTGACGTGGCGGGCTTCAGATAGACCTCATATCCATTAAAGATGTTCAGCTCATCTAATACGATTTGTAAACGAATAGTAGAGTATAATATTAGGGCTAACAGGGGTGTAGCGATCTGACCAATTAAATAATTTACAGTAGTATTGTACAACTAGATTTGTAAAGTTCGTCGTGACAAACTTTGATGTTGGCTTTGACGAGGCAAGTATTCGCAAAGGCCGGTGCTTTTTGGAGGCCAGTGGACATAAGGGTCAGTGTTACTTTTGGAGGCAAGTGGACAGAAAGATAGGGTGCCAAAACATTTGGAGGCAAGTGGAGACAAGCATGTGACGTCATCCGAATACTCCTGAGGAAGTTCCCCTCATTGTTCTGAGTGTTTTGATATGTCACATGTCCATGTTGTAAAAAGTTTTTTGATTTTGCATATTTTGGGGGCGGGGCTGCGGGACAACCGGAAGTCCAGTTGGTACACCAATTTAAAACTTTGTTCAGAGTATCACCCTAAAGGAGCTGGCCGAGTTTGGTGTAGATAGTTCGAAAGGCCACTTTGAGACCCAGTACCGGAAGTACCGGTACTCAGATGGCTTATAAAGGTAATAGCAACAAACTTCAGACCAGGGTCTACAACATATCCGAATTTGGTGCATGTGGCTCGAAAGCCCTAGGCCACATTAAATTTTAAATCGAACAAATGACAAACTGGTGTGTAAAAAAAATGTCAATGCTTTAGCTGTGACTCTGATACTTTTATATTCTTCCTTCTTTTTTTGTCATCATCATTCGTAAACGAACCGTACACCAGAATCCGAGTAAAGTCGATCGCTTATCGGTGAAATGCAACTAAAATCAAAGTGTACTAATTTGTAGTGTAGCTGATTCAACACAGTCAGATGTGTGATATGTAATCATTGTGTATCATACGGTGTGGAAGCCTGAGGTTTTCAGCAGTGAACAGAACGCTATCTCGTCTCACGTGTCTCACCTTCTTGTGACGTCGTGTGGGTGAGATAGGCTCAGAGGGAGACAGGTTCAGGCTGATGACAGACGTGCACTCTGACTGCGTGATGGACCAGGCGTCGCTCATGGTGAAGTCCTCCGTCTGGACACTCATCTGATCGAAGCTCCTGCAGAAGGAACGACCCACAAGAGCAAAGCATCAAAATCACAGCCACGTGTTTATTTCAATCTCCCCCCAAAAAAACAAGGCTGTTTTCATTCTTGAGCCAAAATTATGAAATAAAAAAACAACAGATAAAACAGGAGAACTCTGTCTTGTTGAAAACGAAAAGAAGTTTCCAAAGACGAGAGAAAAGAGGAGAGGAACTGCTTCACTTTTTCCACACAGGACCTGTGCAGTGTGATCCAACCACAGCAAAACAGGAAGTGCTACAGGAAGTCCATACTGCTGACTGCTGTCAGAGCTCAAACACGGACACAGTCTGGACAATTGCACGTAAACTGAAGAGCAACACAGGAATATGTTACTGAACTGAGATCAGCTCATTATCAACATTTTATTTACACTGCTAGCTTAAAGTATTAGCTGTGTTTTATTTGTGTTTTTAAATGAATCATTCAAGTGAATGTATTCATTTACTGACTCTTAATTTTCATTCACTTGAATCTGACACACAGAGGCCACGCCTCCTTCATTGAGACTGGCACACAGAGGCCACACCTCCTTCATTGAGACTGGCACACAGAGGCCACACCTCCTTCATTGAGACTGGCACACAGAGGCCACACCTCCTTCATTGAGACTGGCACACAGAGGCCACACCTCCTTCATTGAGACTGGCACACAGAGGCCACACCTCCTTCATTGAGACTGGCACACAGAGGCCACACCTCCTTCATTGAGACTGGCACACAGAGGCCACACCTCTTTTCTTGAGCCCAAGACAGAAAAGTTGATTGTATAGCTTTATTGTGTTTAGTATTCAAGGAAAAATAATATCACAAACATAAACATTAAATAACAAGGCTTCTTTTATTGGATATTTTAGAAAATATTCACACAACCCATTTTTTGCACAATTAATTTAAGTATTCAGATGAATAAACAAACAGTCCCATATATATATATATATACACATATACATACATAAATACACAAGTTACGGTGTAGTCCAGTCCAGTCCAGTCCAGTTTCATGTCAAGTCCCATTCTGGTCTCAGTCTGGTCCAAGTCCAGTCCAGTCTCAGTCTGATTTCAGTCCAGTCACAGTCCAGTCCCAGTCCCAGTCTCAGTTCAGTCCAGTCCAGTCCCAGTCCCAGTCCCAGGTCCCAGTCTCATTCACAGTCCCAGTCTGATTTCAGTCCTGTCTCAGACCTATTCTGGTCTCAGTCTGGTCCAAGTCCAGTCCAGTCTCAGTCTGATCTCAGTCCTGTCTTAATCTGATCTCAGTCCAGTCTCAGTCCGATTTCTGTCCATTCTCAGTCCAGTCCAGTCCAGTCCTAGTCCCAGTCTGATTTCAGTCCCATCTCAGTCCTATTCTGGTCTCAGTCTGGTCCAAGTCCAGTCTCAGTCCAGTTCAGTCCAGTCCCAGTCTCAGTCAAGTCCCAGTCTGATTTCAGTCCAGTCTCAGTCCTATTCTGGTCTTAATCTGGTCCCAGTGTAGTCCAGTCAGTCTGAGCTCAGTCCAGTCTCAGGTTTTGAACATGATCCGCTGCTGCAGTTGTGATTAACTTCCTCCAGTCGGCACCAAAACTCCAGTAACACATCTTATTCCCCTGAAGCAGAAACGCGTTTGATAAACAACGTGTCAAATCTGTAAACAGGCCATGACGAGTCTTCAAACACGGCAACTCATATTCATCATCCACACAGCTTCAGGAACTTCCCGCACACAGGTTGACGCGACCGGTCGGATCAGATTGTAGATCAGATACATATCTGAATGAGGATCTCATTAATCTGTTATTCATTTCAACTGACGTATTTAAACACCACAGGACAAAAGTGAACTCTGGCTTTTATTTATCAAAGGCTTACGTCTACATCTACACTCAATATCACACATCGTACGGTTCCTGTGATCATTAAACCTCCCGAACGTCCTGATCCTGTGCTTTAAACCTGTAAATGAGATTAATGCAATAAACTTTTATTAAAATAATGATCATTATGATTTTTAAATGTTAACCCAAACCTCTATGTGTGGTTTAGTTGAAAATTAAAATCAAAACAAGATGTACGTGAGCCACATAAACACCCTGTTGTGTCAGCGAGGTCATGTGACCAGGAAGATTTCATTCCATATGATTATTAGTTCATCATCAGTGCAGTAAAACACATGAACACAAAACACACACACACACACACACACACACACACAGCTTAGTCGCAGTGTGTCGGCTGATTCGTAAACTAGCGATCGTGCTACAGTAACTAGCTAGCAGAATGGAGTTTTGTCAGAATACATGATGTTGATCCAAAATCAAATTTTAAAAAACTAACAGTATTTATTCTAAATAGAGTTCGAGCCATAGGACCGCCGCAGAATCTTCTGGAAAATAAGTAAAAATCTGTGTTCATTATCATCACCAGATGATGCATAGCATTAATTTATCATTTTTTTGCTTCTGCACATCTAAAATCTCCTCCTAAAGTACCGCCAGTTTGATTGACAGGACTCATATGAAGATCGTATGTCCTCTATAATGCTTGTCTGATAGATGAAGTGATGGAAGCATGATGGAATGATCTCTCAGTTGCCCCTACATGTGAGAGAACATGGAGGAATGCTCTCTAGGGTGATCTGTGTGTGTGTGTGTGTGTGTGTGTGTGTTACAGGGTTCCCCTACAGCACATTATAAAGTCATAAAGTCTCTGTGTTGGTTTTACAGTCGAACAATCAATGATAATGAAAAGATTTCATAGTGTTGCTGGGTGAAAAGGCCAATGACATGGTTTGTAGGTGCCCAGACGTGATGAGGTTGTGTAGTGCAGTGTCCTGTAGGGTCTCCTAAATAAGTGCACACGCTATGATGACCTTTAACCTTTCTACTACAAACAAAACTACTGATAGATATGACCTGAAGAAATATATATTAAATCAGAATGCTAACCAACAAAATAAATTAACACACATACACACACATACACACACACACACACACACATACAAACACACACACACACACACAAACACACACATGCACACAACTTGTCTGCATAGAAATGAAGCCTGAAGCATGACTAAGTCTTCTTCCAGCTCATGAGTCATAGACCCCAGGCCAATGCCAATGCCAACTCTCTCTCTCTCTCTCTCTCTCTCTCTCTCTCTCTCTTTCTTTCTTTTTTCTCTCTCTCTCTCTCTCTCTCTCTCTCTCTCTCTCTCTCTCTCACACACACACACAGACAGACAGCTCGGCTCCTATAATCGTCAGCAAACACACTGTGTTTATTTAAGCTACCCACTTCCAGGAGATTAACTGCTCCTGTGGTGCAAAAATCCCATCGAGACGTTAAAAACAGCATTTCAGGTCTAAATAACTCTCACAGACCTTACGATTGAATCTGCATCAAACATTAAGGTTCTAATCGGACTAGCTAAACAAACTAGAGCAATGTCTCAAGGCCATAAACTGTCACAGTTGTGTCTCTGCAGCCTGGAACCACCTACAATTGGGCGGAGCTAGATTCAAACTAGCTACACGGCACATAGAATCATCCACTTCTGAGGCAAGGTTTAAATTTAAAACTGCGTCCGATGAAAGCCGAACATTTAACTTGAAAACTTAACCTACAAAATTACCTTAAAAATGTTGTAGTATAAACTAAAATGGTGGACGATGTTGTACTGCTGTGTCTGCTGCACAGAATGTTTCTGACATTTCAAACGTTTGAAAATGCTGGTTTAGACAGAATGCTATCAATGTTAGCATGCTAGTCCATTTGGAGCTTGACCCACATGTCTGAACCCGTGACAGCTGAACATAAAATCCCAGGTCAGTTCCAGGTTTTAACGCTAATGTTACACAATGTAAAAAAAAAAGGCACAGCTCAGCAAAACCAAACAGATCAAGGTTCAATGTGTTGTAGATGCTTTTCTGCTCACTGGTATTTCTATAACTGGCTGGTTTTTGTTTTACACAACATTGTGGTTACTTTAACTGTAGCTCTTGACCTGTAACAGTGTGATTTAACGCACGGAGTGAAGCTGCCACATGATTGGCTGACACGATAGTGACATAACATGCAGTACACAAGTGTATAAAAAAGTTTATCACCTTCCCACTGCATCACTGAGCACGTGGTAAGTTTTATTACTTACCAACTCTTTTTATTTGTATGTTTTATTTTTATGAAGATCCTATTTTAATAGATCTATTTTAATAGACAAAGTAAAAACATTTCATTTATGCAAAGCGAAAAAGCTCACAGGTCACAGACAAAAAAGCAGACTTCTTTTTTCTAAAGTCGTTCCAAATTCTTGGGGAAAAAAAACTAAATAAAAATGAAATTGATGCCTGTGGTATAATCAGCTTCTGTTTTCAGTTTGTGGCAACAATCCTTAATCCTGTGGCACTTCCGTCGCCTCAGCCTGAAAAACAATACGTCAGGTAGAAAGAAAGAAAGAAAGAAAGAAAGAAAGGAAAAAAGAAATAATGAAGAGAAGATTACTTGTTCAGAGCTGTGTGAAGGTTAATATTCCTGTAAGAACTTGTGGAAAGACTCGGTGATGTGAGATCGATCCTTACACACGGTGTGTTATTACTCCATTATGTGTAACTAAAGATCTCGAAACATCTTTCATGAAGTTAAAAAAAAAACTCCTCGTTTACCCTCAGGCTCGTTCCATCCTCAGTAATCTTGAGCTAATTACATTAGCCACAATAAAGCGGTTTAAAAAGCCTGCTGTACTGGAGGTAGACTCACCGCGAGTAACACACACAGCTAACACACTCTGGAGTGAACAAGGAAACAATTCATAAGCATACTCCTAAAGAAGAAAGAGGAAATTAGATTTTAATAATCGAACTAGGGGGGCACGGTGTCTTAGTGGTTAGCACGTCTGCCTCACACCTCCAGGGTCGGGGTTCGATTCCTGCCTCCACCTTGTGTGTGTGGAGTTTGCATGTTCTCCCCGTGCCTCGGGGTTTCCTCCGGGTACTCCGGTTTCCTCCCCCGGTCCAAAGACATGCATGGCAGGTTGATTGGCATCTCTGGAAAATTGTCCCTAGTGTGTGATTGTGTGAGTGAATGAGTGTGTGTGTGTGTGTGTGTGTGTGCCCTGCGATGGGTTGGCACTCCGTCCAGGGTGTATCCTGCCTTGATGCCCAATGACGCCTGAGATAGGCACAGGCTCCCCGTGACCCGAGGTAGTTCGGATAAGCGGTAGAAAATGAATGAATGAATGAATAATCGAACTAATCGCGAGCGCTAATTGTCTTAAAGCAGGTTCGATACTTTATGGTGTACCACAGGGTTCTGAACTCGGAACCGCTTTAATTATCCTGAAATATTCAGGAACATGTGGAATATCATCAGCAATAGTTACACAAAAAATAAACTTTTTTCTTGAAATGAAGACATTCAGAAATTAATAACATGGAATTTCTGAAATTTGTAAAATTTCTTTAAAGCTTCTTTGAGTCAATGTTCTTTGTGCAATATAAATAAAATCAAACAAAATTTTTATTAGTAATGTCATGCTTGTTGTGTGCCGTTACAGAAAAGTAAAAGTTGCTTAAAACGTTTTTTAATGATTGAACACGCCCCATTTTTTTTTACCCATTTCTAGCTAAATTAAATTGTTGTGGAGTGTCAAGTTCTTTTCCTTTCTCACTTATACAGGGCTCTCAAGTTTTGAAGACAGGCAAACGTGACATCTCCACCCCCTGCAACCAACAACCCCCCCCATTTCACTGACCGCAATTTAACCAAATACTAAGTATTTGTTTAATTTCCATTTATTAATTTGTGTGTGTGTGTGAGAGAGAGAGAGAGAGAGAGAGAGAGAGAGAGAGAGATTATGACTGGTGGTGTTTATTGTAAGTGTTTGTTGCCTTTTTGGACTCCTTTATCATTTGTAATGTTGCTCCCATATAAAACAGTTCAGCACAAGCCCAGACATTTTTAGGGTCATGATTGAGGACAATGTGACATATTCTCTCTAATGAATATGTTTTTTTTTTCATTGTTTGTTGCGTTAAATCTTACCCAGATACAATAGTGCTGTTTTCTGATTGGCTATTGTGTAGCCTCTTTTTTGATTGGCTGATAAGTGTCAGGCTCGAGTAAGACACACTTGATTCCTGCCCGGTTCCATAGAGACAGCGGTGCGGACTGATACATTTTGGGCGCTGCGGCAAATATCATATATTAATATCATATATTAAATATATGATAAATAGTCAAAAAGTTTTTCCGCGTGAGAAAAACGATGTGTGGCGGGAGGGCGTGAGAAAAGACCGAAATACGTCACTGTCACTCTCAATGCCTGACACAGTCAGTTAATGTAATGGTTACATTAAAGCAGCTGTAAACGCGACAAACACTCGCTCCCTGTTTTTTTTTGCTAATTATTTTTATTGGAAGCATGTGTGAGTCAACATAACAGTCAACATCACATTATCTATATACCTATATACCAATATTACCTTCCATACTGAGTCCTGACCTGTTAGACAAATAGACCAACTTTTATTTCTCTAAATACAGATTGTCAACACAGATTGTCACGTTCCTGAGAAACGTCCTGAATAAAGTACCAGCTTATATTCTGACTGAAACAAAACACCGACACTTTAGACTCCTTCGGTAAACGTTACGTAAACGTGTTCCTCCATACAGAAAACTTCACCACATCAACAACAACACGTTAGAAAGAGTGTGTTGATATTAATGTTCATATAAGCGTGCGTGTGATTTGTTCATGTGATTTCCTTCTGACCAATCAGAATCCAGAATTCATCATCGCTGTGGTGTAACACGCTAAGATCTTCACCACGCTAACAGGTTATTTTAGCGCTAAATCAGCACGGCGCCGAGCGTAGAACAAAAGACGCTTTATTTCAAGATTTTCTCATCATCAGGGACTTTGTCTTAACCTGCTGCTGAGATTGAGACAGAATCTCTCACTCTGAGAAGAGCTTCAGTGTGAAACATGACAGACAGGAAGAATCTGAGCTCTGGAACAAAAGCTGTGGATTAACGCGCTTTATTTCACCATGACTCATGTGCAGTAATAACGTTTGTAGGACAAAATAATAAACCACAATGTTAAAAGTGTAAACAGAATTTTTACCTTTTCCTTAATGTTAGAACAGATAATCTAGCAGCTAGCATGACTCCAGAATCACTGGCTAATTTATTAGAAACACCGGTACTCGTGCTCATCGAAACAGCTCACAAACTTCACATCAAAAACATCAGAGCAGAGCAAAGTAAAGCGGAGGAGTAATGTGATCTCTGTTGTTCAGAACGTGCTGATCTCTTGGGATTTTCTCACACAAACACTGTTTACAAGCGAAATGAGCAGAAAAGCATCTCAAATTGCACAGGAGGTCGAACCCAGAGGTGGAGGAGCAGCAACAGCAGAAGAACACATCAGGAATTCAGATGTCTATTTTTTGTCCTTTTTGTGCATTTATTTGTGTTTTATATATATATAAAATGATCTATTATTATTATTATTATTATTAAATCTGTACATGTTTCAAGAAATGCCATTTTTCTTAAACACGATTTAATTGTGGACACAGATTTTCCTGATTGGGTTTAGAGTGCGTGTGTGTGAATGTGTGTGTGTGTGTGTGTGTGTGTGTGTGAGAGAGAGAGAGAGAGAGAGAGAGAGAGAGAGAGAGAGAGAGAGAGCGAAAAAAGCACATTACTGACCATCTACATGTTTATTAAAGTCTTGTCTGCCTGTATTTAAGTATATGTGTGTGTGTGTCTGTGTGTGTGTGTGTTTACTGTTCCCTATTTGCGCTCTCAGATATGAGCCTTTGCTGTGCCGCCGCACAGAGAGAAACGCTGCAACCACAAGAGAAAGGAATTTGTTCTGCACTTCACTTGGGCTTGGTTTTAAACCATTGCACAGTTGACCTCAGGAGACCTTGTGGACTTCAGAATAAATGCTAAAATACATCAGTGTATACAGTCAACTTTGTTACAGATATGACAGAAACATCACGCTGGCATTATAGAGACACGGCTCAGGATGTTAATAAGGAGTGAATACAGAGTGGAAAACTGCAGAGACGTCATGTGCCTGTAACACGCCACTCTTTGTCCTGCTCGAACACACCTCAGGAGTTTTATAAACTCAGGGAAAACACACTGACGCTAAGTTTCCTTTCAGAAGGCTTCCAGCTCCAGGTCATGGTTTAGAACAAACAAAGTAATCTTGTGCCTCGGATCCTTTACAGTTGGAAGTAAATGATGCTTCCTTAAAAAAAAAGTTCAGTGTATCGTCCAGCAAACTCTGTGGTGTTCTCTGGGTGGGCGGGGCTTACACTTTCTCCCCTGTCGATCACTGGAACACTCACCATTCAGTCAGCTCATGGATGAAACTTTAGAATTGATCTAGAATAGTGTCTGATGATAGAAATGTAATGTAGTTCTATTTGATACACAATAGAAACCACCTCCTGCCTCCTCATGCAACACCAGCTCTCCTCTCGACTGACCTCAGATCGGCGCAGGGGGACAACATTAACTCACCGCTTACATTTCCATATCACCACAATTCTATTTGCATAACCGAAAGTGTTCATGAGGACAGTTGGCAAATTCGAAACTGCTTCTAACATCACTAGCCAAATTAGCTCGCTTGATTAGCAGTCACGCTAGGTCCAGTCGCGCTACTAAAAAAAAGTAGTGAGAAAGCAGAGATAAGGAATTAATGACTGATTTAGGAAACATTTCACATCCTTTCATATTCGCTTAGACAGAGATGATATAAGAAAACGAAAAACAATAACATCCATACACTGAGAAAGTGTACACTTCTGCGATGGAGCTGTGGAACATATCAACAACATCAAAACAGACAGTAACTGGACTGGTTCTTCTAATGCTAGCAAATACAAAGCATTTAACTGTCAGGATCCAGTCCGGACTTTGGCCGTGTGCGTTTGTTTATGTTCGGTGTTCACGTGTCTGCCCCGCCCTTGTTTATTCCTCCCCGCCTCTGCACACCTGTTCCTCATGTGTTAATTGTCTTGTGTATTTAACCGTGCCCTCGTCCTTGGTCTCGTCCCTTGTTGCATCTTGTGTCATGTCTTTGTCCCTGTTTTGTGTTTTTTAATTTAATAAATCCAGTCAATTTTAGCTGTCTTGCATTTGAGTCTGTTTTTACCCGCATCGCTGACAGAAGGATTCTGCCAGACCAAGACCCAGCAGGATTGTCTGGACCGGCTCTGTGGGAGTTTTTTTTTCTTCTGGACTGTTTTTCTTTCCTGTTTTTCCCTGGACTTTTGTCGTTTTTCTTTTGTTTTTGTGTGACATCGCCCCGGACCTGTCCGGTGGGGGGAGTCGCTTCACTTCCTGGTTTTCCGTGAAGGACCCCGCCTCACTTCCTTTCCGCGGGGGGTGTTGCGGGCCCATATTTTGCCCCATGTATATTTTTGTTTATTTTGTGCTCCGTGGCAGAGGATTTTATCCATCCCTCCCCCTTTCTGGTTTTCAAGAAGTGGGGTTTGGCCGCAGTGTGTCGGGGTTGTGCTCGGCCCTTCTGCTCGGCTGTGGACGTGGCTGTGTGCCTTGCTCCCCCCACCTGCCTCGCCGTGTGCCTTGCTCCCCCACCTGCCTCGCTGTGTGCCGTGCTCCCCCCACCTGCCTCGCTGTGTGCCGTGCGCCACCCACCTGCCTCGCCATGTGCCTTGCTCCCCCCACCTTCCTCGCCGTGTGCCTTGCTCCCCCCTCCTGGATCTCGCCGGAATCGTGGTCCCCTCGAATATTGTTGGATACGGGATTGGCGCGTCGTGAGTCGCGCCTAGAGGAGGGGTACTGTCAGGATCCAGCCCAAACTTTTGGCCATGTCACGTGTCTGCCCCACCCTTGTTTATTGCACACCTGTTCCTCATGTGTTGTCTTGTGTATTTAACTGTGCCCTGATCCTTGGTCTCGTCCCTTGTTGCGTCTTGTGTCGCGTCTTTGTCTCTGTTTTGTGTTTTTTAAGTTAATAAATCCAGTTCCAAATCCTATCCTGCATTTGGGTCTCTTTTTACCCCGCATCACTGACATTAACATGCAGAAAACACACGCCTCACAGAAGCAGTGACGACTAGGCCAGTCTTGTGAGATGTTCATGTAATGCACTGGTTAGAACATTGCAAAAGTTCTCCAAAGAAGAACAAGCGGTGAACCAGCAAATGGGTCACAGCCACCCAAAACACAGTGATGTGCATGAGGACAGACAGCTAGTGCATCTTATAAGATAACGCAAAAGATCTGATTTAGCACAAACCTCTGAAGAAGTGAATGGTGGCTTTGAGAGGAAAGAGTCAGATCACACACAGCATCCCAGCTTGCTGATTATGGAGCTGAGGAGCGTCAGTGACCATACTGACTCCTGTGCACCACCCAAAGCTCGTACAATGGACATCAGAACTGGACCATGGAGCAATGGAAGCAAAAAGCATGGTCTGATGAATCACAAGTTCACCTGTAGAAACAGGATGCAATGTTGGACGAAGGCAGTGTGATGATCCGGATAATGCTCTGCTGGGAAACCTCAAGTCCCGCATTCATGTGGATGTTACTTTGACACATAGCACCGACCTAAACACTGCTGCAGACCAACTACACACCACGTTCATGAGACAAAATGTTCGCTCACTGCAACTTTACACAATATCTAAATCAACACACATGACCTGCACAGTGCTTTTAGGTCAACAATAACCCATGAAGACTGAACTTTTTTCCCAAGCATTCCTCTTACAAGTTACAACAGTGCTACATGATCAGACTGCCAGTCGACCAAGCCAGTGAAGTTTCCACTCGAATGTGTTTCATAACACACTCCTCCTATCTTTCTTATACTGAAAGCCGTTTGTGTCATTTTTAATCATATCAAATCATAACACACACACACACACACACACACAAAGAGTTAATGACAGGGTTGCTAGACAGGGCCCATCTAAAGATCTACCCAGATCTTGTTTTATAACAGATAATCTAAATTAAATATACTGCAGTGTGGAGTAGCATCAGTGCAGACGGTGTGTACGATGGACAGAACCATTTGTAATGTATTCTAAAGACTGGGACAGAGTGATCCCTCTTGGAGGTGAAGCATTTAAAATCACTCACTAGACGGCCGAACTGCTGGACTGAACACTGGCTGCATTTCTGATTACGGAGATAAACATTCAGTACAGCAGTGAAATTACCTGTTCTAACGTCTCGCCTTCGTTTTGCTTGAGGCCGTGTCGTTATTTATGTCGTCTGGCAGCACCAAAAAAATAAAAATCTATAATCTCCTAGTGGTTCTTCGTTCTTAGAAGGATATTTTTTAAATCTATAAAATCAATATAAATTGTATAAATAATCGTCCGTGTTCTCGGAAAAGCACCACAGTGAAACAAACAAAAATAAATGAAGCCAATTAGCCAAAAACTGTTTGGTTTGGTTCAGTGAGACACTGAGGTTCTTACAGGGGTTTAAGTCGAAGTTCAGAGAAATTCGGTTAAAAATGAATAGAAACGAGATAATAATGAGGTCTGATCACACACCAGACATTGTGTGTCATTAGGAAACACTACTACAGATCCCCTGTGACCTCATCACACCCATTTACACCCACAATACAACTTCATTTCCTGTTTAATAAAAGATTTAAACACAACTGAATGAGGTGAATAATTGTCTGTCTGAACAACAGTGCAGGTGTCAGAGGTTTTAATACAAGTCATTTGGAAATTACAGGAAGTTTGACTTATTAGTGAATGATATTTGTTTGGTAAACACAAAGCCTTTCCTCACCTAGCAATGCTGTGAGTCCTGCTCAGGCTATTGTTACAGACAGAACAGACGTAGAGCAGTGTTTAGATGTTTAAACGAGTTTCTCCAAGAACAAAACCTCCTTAAATTTCTTCTTAAAGATCAGAACTATCTATTTATTATCATTTGTTTGTCTGCGTTTGTAAATATAACCTCTTCATGCATAACTGATTACATATAATATTAAGGATTGAATTAAAAATGGCATGAAATTCAAATAAATTCTGACGTTTTGAATAAAGGCTGAAGTCAGAAATGGATGAAAAACGCAACATAAAAAGTCATTAATAATAAATATCTATCTATCCATCTATCCATCTGTCTGTCTGTCTGTCTATCTATTACTGCAGTGATTGATATTTTCATTACTTATGTCTGTCTTATGAGTGCTGTTTTACCCTGTTTCAGAGAGACGGGGCATCAGGGAAAGGAGGGAAATGTGAAGCGATGTACAACCATCATGCAGAGTGCCTACAAACTTTAATAGACCACATGGAGGCTCGGCTGCTTCATGCAGCAACAAAATGAAGTCACCTGAGTGTATGAACTACCTGAATGTCCCATTAATGGATTTCTTCTTCCTCAGGACAGACAGATTCCAGGATGAGAAGATTCATCATGCTCAGATTGTGAACGAGTGGTTCAGGAAGCATGGAGTCAGTTTCCTCCTATCCACAGATTATTCACGGTATTTATATCTCGTATTGTCAGAGACAGGGACTTTGTCCTGCCAGAGAATTGGGGTGCAGGTGTATTGTTGTTTATTGTCATGTGATTATGTCTTGTATGAGTTCACCCACTTCCCCTTACTTCTCATGTGGCTTGTTATTTATACCCCTCGCTGTGTGTCGACTCTTTGTCGTGTCATTGTTCACAATGTGTGCTGCTTTTCTGTTGTGTCCTGTCGTGTTTATGTTTTGTTTCTATGTTCTGCATAACCTTGATTAGCCATGTTATGGAGTTTTCAAGTGCTCCCGTTTTGATTAGTGCCATGTCTTGTTTAAGTTAAGAGACATATTGTTATGTTCTCATCAAATAAACCAAGGTTCATCTCTATCCCTTCACTGGGGTCTGCTCAATCATGCAACGCCACCGCCAACATGACACACGTATTCTTGGAGCAGGAAGAGCATCGAATCATGGAGGAGTAAAACATCAGGATGATTCTGTGCACACACACACAACACTGTTTAATCCCTTCTGAATCATCTAAAACTTTTAAATCATTAGTACTGCTCTTTCGGAAGCTGAATGAAATAAAAATAGTTGGATATTTATATAACATCTCTGAAGGACATTCTGATATCACAGGCATACTCCAGAGCTTGAGATTAGGACCGCTTTCGTTTTTGTTTACATGCCATGGTTAGGTCACAATAAGATTAAAAGCAAGTGCAAATTCTAGAATAATGCAAATAATACAGTATCTGTAACACATCTGGAACCCAATCACCCAATTAGTAAATAAATTATCTAACATTATTAATAAGAGTAAACCCAGACTCTTGGGTCTGATCATGTACTCGGGTTGGTGGAATAAATAACTCCAGTATCGTACAAAACAATAACTAAAAAGTACCAGAACAAAAAAGGCATGCTATGCTAACTAATCCATCATATTGGATATTCTATTTTATGACATTATTAAAGACAAAATGTTGCCAGCGGAACAGAGACAATACCTAAATGTCTGAGGAAAAATCCACAGAATACAAATGCAGCTGGAATCGACTTGGACTCAAGTTTGTTCTCTGTGACCCATTACCATGGTGACAGCGATGAAGAAAAGCGTAAAAAAAGTTTATCGTAACTATCGTAAGACACCAGACACCATTCTCACATGTGAATGTACCTGACATTTTTAAAGCTGTTGCATGATAAAAACTCTTACATTAGTGAAGTTAATCAAGTTAAAGTTACAGAGCCGTGGCTTAAAGTCATAAAGTCATAATCATAAAATTATTCAATACAACACTGAACACGTCTTTTTACCAACTTACCACATGAATTTCCTCAAATAAATCAGTTCAGTTTTCAGCTCAGATAAACTTCCTGAACTTGTTACTAAAAACTGACTGATATCATTAGGAAGTTTCTCACTCTACAACATAGGTGTCAAACTCAAGACCCGCGGGCCACATCCGGCCCGGCGTACAATTATATTCGGCCCGCGAGATCATTTGATATAGATCTATTATTATTGTTATTAATGGCCCAGCAATATGAAGTGCTGATAACACACAAACTACAGATCCCATAATGCAGCGCAACAGCTGCCTTGCTGAACGATAGGTTACCCGGGAACATTCCCGCGTCAATCAAGTCAAGGGTCTGTTGCTGTACACAACCCTAATATAAACACAAAGCTAGTCCCTAACAATACAACCCTAATGTAAACACAAAGCTAGTCCCTAACAATACAACCCTAATATAAACACAACGCTAGTCCCTAACAATACAACCCTAATGTAAACACAAAGCTAGTCCCTAACAATACAACCCTAATGTAAACACAAAGCTAGTCCCTAACAATACAACCCTAATGTAAACACAAAGCTAGTCCCTAACAATACAACCCTAATGTAAACACAAAGCTAGTCCCTAACAATACAACCCTAATGTAAACACAAAGCTAGCCCCTAACAATAGCGAAAAAAGTTGATTCTGAAAACAGAGCCTTTCAAAACCGATGGGAGGCTGAGTATATGTTTAGTGACATTGCCGGTAAACCTGTGTGTCTTATTTGTGGAGCTAATGTGGCTGTAATTAAGGAATGAATCTAAGACAGCACTCGTGCATGCTTGTGAACCGTGTGCATGTTTGGTAGCACATATCCGTGTGAGAAGCTGTTCTCAGTGATGAAGATGAACAAAACGGCACACAGGAGTCGTCTCACTGATGAACACCTGCAGTCCATCCTGAGAATCTCCACAACACAGACACTTACGCCAAACCTAAACCAACTTGTTGCCAAGAAAAGATGCCAAGCATCCAGCTCTGACAAAATAGCATAAGAGCAAAGAAAACTGAATGTTTTGATTGGTTATGTTTTGCTGAAAAGCACAAATTTTATTTATATTTCCAGGGTTTTTTGGACCGTGCTCTTATTTTGAATTTGTATGATTCTGACAGGAGATATTTTTATGGAGAGCAAAATATTTAAAGATATTTAAAGTTTATTTTTTTTTTATAAAAATGGCACAAGAGCAAAGAAAATTGAATGTTGATTTGTTATTTGTACTTTTGTGGAAAAGCATAATTCTTTTGCGGCATGTTCATAGTTGTAACTTGTATAATTTTTACAAGTGATATATTGATGGAGAGCAAAGTATTTTAAGTTATATAAAGTTTTATTTATTCTGGAATAATATGCCTGTCTGTTTTTATTCATATTTATGTTCAAAAAACATTTAGTTTTAGCGTGTTCAATAAATGTTTATCCTGTTCGGCCCGCGACCTAAAGTGTGCTTTGAGTTTTAGCCCCCTGTGCGATTGGGTTTGACACCTCTGCCCTACAACCTCATCAGTAGTTGACTCATCTTCTCTTCTCGTACTTGTTTGTTTACACAAGCACTTAACAGACGGATCACAGTGTTCAGCACCACGTGTTGAGATACACCCGTGTTAACGTCCCGACGCTGACATTTAAAAGCGTTTCTCTGAATCCTTTAATTGTTTTTACAATCGCTTCTCAAATTGTCTAACTGTCTCTACTTTAGATCGTGTTCTGCTTCACTAAACATCTGACATACAAATTGAATAAATAGTGTACATAAGTAACTGTGGGATCACAGCAGAACATCCTGAGCTAATATCCACGCATCATTTCACAGCTCTGGAGTTAACAGCTATTGGATGTCGTGTGTTTAACCAACGACTTTATTATGAAATTCATCATCTGGAAAAGCAAATCAGGAATGCAGTCAAATTATATAGAACTTTTTTTTACAACTTGCGTTTTCTCTATTCAACACTTTTGGCAACACTATTTAACTGCAGCTATTTCTAGCTTCTCGTGTTTATTTGTTGTGATCATGACATTTAATCGTTACATTCCACGAGCTTTTGTTTTACACATGGATTCTTCAGTGTGTGTAACGTCACAGGTGCATTTTTAATCTATTTAGGTGACGTTTGAGCTAATTAGGCTACACACGTTTTAGCTGGCTAATGATTTCCTGCATCGTAACAGCCAATGATAATAGTAATTTTGTTAACAATAAGTTTGTTAGCTATTTCAGTAGAACATGAGAATTATTCAAACAAATAATAGAAAAAAGTTACAATAACTTAAAATTTAGCTATAATTAAAATAACTTTGGCAAACAAATATTTAGCTGTAACTAATGATATTTGTATATAATGGAATGAATAATACGTATAGCTAATACACATGACTATAAATACACATGTCACTACTTAATAGAAAAGCAACTATAACTAATAGAAATATAACTATAACTAATGAATATAAATATAGCTGTGATGAATATAAATGTAGCTAAAACTAATACAGTACATGTAGCTATCTAATATAGTACAACTGTATGGTTTTTAACATCATCTAGCTAAATTCAAGCAAACAACTACTCAGAGGACATGTATGTTTTTAGCTAGGGTTAACTCATCACAGTTCATACCCTTCGAATCAGACGTCTATGATGGGACAAGGACTTCAAGTTTGTCCGATCTCAAAGTGTCTCAGTTTTCCTGGGAATGTCGTCTACTTCAGCTTTGACCTGATTTACTTCAAATCTGACATTTGGAGAAAAATCTTTTGAGTTGTATTTAGGATTTTAACCTGAACTGTAAAATGGGATTTTGAATGATTCTCTGTAAATAATTAAAATATATCAGATTCACATTTGGTCGGTCTCCAAGCTTTATAATCCCCAAATTCTTCTCTCTACATAATTGAACTCCAGCACATTCTATTCACATGTCTGTTAAAGTTTAGATCTCGGACTGCTTCTTATCCTACACAACACTTTCGGATCAAATAATAATAAACACAGTACCACAGTAATGTCATGAGTCAGAAGGATCACTCAGTCACCTCCACTCATCTTTCATCTGAGATGTAAACACACTCTTACTCTGGAGAACTCACACACCCTTTACAACAGAAACCTTCCATCTGAGAGGAAAAACAACTATACCTGCACTATTATGCCACATCACTTCTGCTTCGTTACATTTACTAGTAAACGTAAAAAAAGCTTTCTGTTATGTTGTGAACATTTTATAAACTCTACATTAGTGATATTCATCTATTCAATCTAATAGATTCACCTTTATCTAATGTAACTTTAGCTACAACAAATATAAATTAAACTTTATCCAATATAAATGTAGCTAGTTAATACAAGTGTATATGAAATTTAACTAAAATATATATTTTAACTATAACTAATATACATTTCCCTCGCTACAACAAATTTCTCAATTAATAGAAAATTATAAATTAGGTAAAGACAAGTTTAATAGCTGTTACTAACACAAACGTAGCAACAACCAATCAAAATTTAACTACAACATACGTTTTAGCTATAATTATTATACATTTAGCTAGCTAATTTATTTTTAGTTGTTATAATTCATATAAATGCAGTTATAATTAGTATAAATTTAGCTATAGCTAATAGATTATATAACTAAATATATATTAGTTTTAAACAAACGTATTAGCTATAACATAGAAATTTAGCTAAATATTTAGCTATAAATATGAGCTATTAGCTAATATATATTATATTTAATGTAATATAAAAATAAACTAATATCAATTTAATTCTAAACTATAACTAATACCTGTTGCTAAAAATTTGTAATAGCTATAATAAATATTAATAAAAATTTTGTAAAATTGTAAGTTCAAATATTTTTTCGAAAATAATATCCCTTAATATTTTCTAGCTTAATTCAACGAAATTAATGTTAGAAGGATATGTGACTTTTCAGCTAGCGTTATTCAACATGGCCTTGTCCATGAAAATTCACAACAGTTTGTATGACTGCTGAAAAAAGAAAAGAAAGAGTGAGGTTAGCAGGGTTTAAGAGCGAGGTTAGCAGTCCAACGCCCTCTTTTACTCTGAATCAAACAAGTTCACTGGTAATTGTTAGTTAGCTGCGTAGTCAGGAATGTTCGCTAGCTCTTCTGTGGAAGCGTTATTGTGATTCATCTAGTGATGTTTTAGTACCAGGTTTAATCCGAGATAAAAGCAGTATGAAATATGACACGCCTTCTACGCTAAAATGAAAGCTACGGACAACAGATGATAAAGATATCAATAAAGTCTGATAAATAAGCCATGTGCATTAATATTGGCACCTGTTGTGATGGGAATTGGCTCAGTTCCAAGACAGATAAGGAACACGGAGGAACATCTTCAGAAAGTGATTCATAACTGAACCAACCAGAATGTCTTCAGCTCATTAAACAATGATTTGCAGGCAATTAAACTGGATTAAGTCTAAATAATTTTTTAATGTAACCCACAAAAGATTACAAACATTGAAGGAGCTGTGTTAATACAGCGGATGTGTTACTTATCCAAAGCCTCTTCATGTTAGAACTCGCCTTTTTACACTCTTGTAGCTCTTTAGATTGATCAGATTGATCACGACTGATTCAAACTAAATCACATAAAAGTGAATAAACAACAATTTAGATCTGATTTCTTCTGTCGTTTCTTCTAAACCTCTAGTAATAAAATACTAATATTAATATAATAAAAGTAATAAAAAGCTCAGTTTAAAAGTTTTTAGTTCGAAACGTGTTTTTGTTTGTGAAATGTTTTAAGCTCCGCCCACTTTGTAATCACAATCACGTCACAGATCCCTGAAATGCTTTCTTTCTGAAATCTCCTGAGAAGGTTCCAGATGACCCACAGTCATAAAACTGTACATTTTCATTCCTGCAATCCAAAAGTCCTGAATTTATTTTAGATTTTGAACTGAAATTTACAACAGTATACATTTACATTTCAACAAATTGCTCTAGAAAGTTTTTTCTCTTGAGAGCATTGTCAAAAATAAACCTTTGAAGTCAGAAATTGTTCAAAAGGGGACATTTCTGGACTTAAGAAATATGCAAATGTTTCAAATTTAACAAACTATTTAATGACAACAAACACAAAATCTCTCTGGAAGCGTAAATTATTTCATTTCGATTTTACTGGCAACTGATACAAGGCCTGGTCTAATTCTTCACATGTTATACAATTTATGGACGCTTGCACATGTTGCTTTGTCTTCCATATTGAAAGCTGTCTACACTCCTAGCACTGGTTTATGTCTTTATGACTCTGACTTACGAACAAGCTCAATAAAAAAAGACAATGCTGTTTACGGTTCCAAATAAAACGATGATACAGAACTGGTTTACAAATATGTACAAACACGTATTGGACTCGCTGACCTGTAAGTGCTCGAAATAATAAGGCCAAACATACGACTACTGATGTCTGCCAATGTTTCTCTTCTGTTATTTCAGAATATATTAAAGAGTCATGATATATAGATGTATACAGAATGTCTGTTTTTTTATTCTTTGATTGATTGTTCCATGGATGTTATTATTAGTTTGTTAACATTTAGAAAAGCAATAAAGTTTTACAAAAAAACAGCTTAAATGTGACCAGAAAATAATTATAGTACAATGCTAAAGAAACTGATTCACTTCCATCCTTAGTGAAAAGAAACAGATCAATGGAATTTGATTGGCTTGTGCAAGCCCCGCCCACACAAACATGCGTCTGTCTCGTTACATAAACACAATTAAGTTAATTCCAGTATAAAACTTGCACTTAATGTATTATTTGTTGTGTTCATATAGACAGAGTTTATGATGTTGTATGAAATGAATCAACAAACAAACAAACAAACAAATAAATAAATATGACAAAAAACGACAGATTTAAATGCAATAGTGGTTTAGCTGTAAAACGTATGGACGAGTATATGTATAAACCATGAAATACAAATGATAAACAAGCTACAAAATAAATTTCTGACATCATTGTTTATTTCATTATTTAAATGCAAATGGAGTTTTATGCTTAATGTTCAGGGAGGAATAAAATATGTTCATAACCAAATAACTGTGATGACTCGATTAAATGTAAACACAAAACGCAGAAGTTCAAGAGTTACGAATGTAAGATGAGGGGAAGTGGGTGGGGCTTCTGGAGCTGTCATTCAAGCTCAAAACACCGCAATCATTCCAGATTCAAAAGCTGCTACTGCCGATGATGATGGTGATGATGATGATGATGATGTTGGTGGTGGCGGCTTATATGGATTTTTAGTATCAACTCAAAAATACACCTGAGCAGTAAAACACATGATTAGTGCTCACTTTTCCAGCTCGAGTGAGGCTCCAGAGCGTTAATTAGCATTAATTGTTTTTAGATTTTAGATCTGATTAATCTCTACATTCCTCCACGGTAAAGTTCTCTAGCATGAGGCGCTGGGTGCATATGGGAACATGCTGGATTTACAGAGAGAGAGAGAGAGAAAAAAAAGACAAAGAGCTTTTTCAGAAAACTCACAGTGAGCTGGATGTGATCCAGTGGGTCGTTACCTCGAGGCTGCTGTGAGGATGCTGCACCGTTTGTGCAACCACAGCACTTTTAATATTAAACTAATAAATCCTGTAATTACCGAGGAGCTTAAAACACAGAAGGAACTATGGACTCTAACCAGCTCCTGTGTGTGTTTTGCAACTCAGCTCATTCGTCATTTATTCAGGCCAAAAAAAAAAAAAGCGTATAAAACTTGCTCCGGTTTGCGTGAACATTCCCACAAGCCCGACGTGTCGGTTCTAGTTGGCGTTAGTCACAACACACACCCCCTCCTCCATCCTTAGGCAACACAGACAGAGAACCGATACACACTTGGCACCGTTTTCTTATTTCTGTCAGTCACCATGACGATCTACTTGCAAAACAAAGCAGTCGTGTCGGCTGGTGAGGTTCGTCAGGCCAGATGTGGTGGAGAGACCCAAAATGGCACAACTGGAATAAACGAGTGTGCAGAAAATATAAAGTAGAAACTACAGCAGTCATGTGCCTGGGAAAGGTTTATCGATTTAATGTGTGTGTGTTTAATCATCACATCTGCTCCAGATGTTCCAGGAAAATCCATTGTTCAGCTGCAGGTCTCGAATGAATTCAGGAATCTGTGACAATATCTGATCTACAAAACAACAAGTACGAAATCAACCTCGACTCAAAACATCAATGAGTCAGAGAGTTTCGTCAGCCATGTGTTTGCTCTGTGCTGGGTTTCACTAATAAACAAATAAAAAAATAAGCACATAAAACTCTCAGAAATACGATGACTGTAAAAAGTGTGTGCTAAATAAATGATTTGATCATTTAACTTGTTGCTGATTGTGTCCAGGGCTCATGATTTCTCTCAGTCCAGATTACTGAAGCATTTCTACAGCTTTGGTTCAGTTTGGGGGTCACGGTGGCTTAGTGGTTAGCATGTTCACCTCACACCTCCAGGGTTGGGTGTTCGATTCCCACCTCCGCCTTGTGTGTGTGGAGTTTGCATGTTCTCCCCGTGCCTCAGGGGT
>NC_083469.1:1935000-1945000 GCF_030014155.1 Tachysurus vachellii
TTGTATGTTTTATGTGAATGTGTTTGTGTGTGTGTTTGTGCATGTGTGTGTGTGTGTGCCTGTATGCGTGTGAATGTTTGTGCATGTATATGTTTGTGTGTGTTCGTGTGTGTATTATGTGAATGTGTGTGTTTGTGCGTGTTTGTTTGTATGTTTTATGTGAATGTGTTTGTGTGCGTGTGTACGTGCACTTGTGTGTTTGAGGTTGTGCATGTGTGTGTGTACCGAACAAAACCTATTCATTAAAATGAAACAAAATGAAATATTAGCTCTGTTTAAGATGCGAATCATCACACAACATCAGAATGACTAAACACCTGGTGATTTCTTTCCTCCAGCTCGAATAATCAAGTCTTAAATCAGCAGCTAACTGCTTTTATGCTTTGGGTAAAATCCAACATCTAGTGGCAAGAAGCTCTGGAGCGTCGTACAAAACAAAATCAGACAAAATGCTCTGATGCCAAACTCTACAGACTTTGTGTAGTCATTCCTGCTTCTGATGATTTCTGTGATGATACCAACTTTTAGAGGAAGGGACTTTAAAAGTTTATTAAACCTCCAGATTTACTGTATGTCACGATGACTTTATTACAAAGAGTGAGGAACCGAGAATCTATATATATACAGTATATATACACCATTCATATAAACACCCCTCATATAAACACCAATCCTATAAACACCAATCCTATAAACACCAAACCTATAAATACCCCTCCTAAAAACACCCCTCATATAAACGCCCCTCATATAAACGCCCCTCATATAAACGCCCCTCATATAAATCATTCATATAAACACCCCTCATATATACACCATTCATATAAACACCCCTCATATAAACGCCCCTCATATAAACGCCCCTCATATAAACGCCCCTCATATAAATCATTCATATAAACACCCCTCATATATACACCATTCATATAAACACCCCTCATATAAATACCCCTCATATAAACGCCCCTCATATAAACGCCCCTCATATAAATCATTCATATAAACACCCCTCATATATACACCATTCATATAAACACCCCTCATATAAATACCCCTCATATAAACGCCCCTCATATAAACGCCCCTCATATAAATCATTCATATAAACACCCCTCATATATACACCATTCATATAAACACCCCTCATATATACAGCATTCATATAAACACCCCTCATATAAACACCCCTCATATAAACGCCCCTCATATAAACACCCCTCATATATACAGCATTCATATAAACACCCCTCATATAAACACCCCACATATAAATCATTCATATAAACACCCCTCATATATACACCATTCATATAAACACCCCTCATATGAACACCCCACATATAAAAAATTCATATTTACACCCCTCATATAAACACCCCTCATATAAACACCAATCCTATAAACACCCGTCATATAAACACCAATCCTATAAACACCCTCATATAAACGCCCCACATATAAACACCCCTCATATATACACCATTCATATAAACACCCCTCATATATACACCATTCATATAAAGACCACTCATATAAACACCCCTCATATAAACGCCCCTCATATAAACACCCCTCATATATACAGCATTCATATAAACACCCCTCATATAAACACCCCACATATAAATCATTCATATAAACACCCCTCATATATACACCATTCATATAAACACCCCTCATATGAACACCCCACATATAAAAAATTCATATTTACACCCCTCATATAAACACCCCTCATATAAACACCAATCCTATAAACACCCGTCATATAAACACCAATCCTATAAACACCCTCATATAAACGCCCCACATATAAACACCCCTCATATATACACCATTCATATAAACACCCCTCATATATACACCATTCATATAAAGACCACTCATATAAACACCCCTCATATAAACACCCCTCATATATACACCATTCATATAAACACCCCTCATATAAACCATTCAAATATACACCCCTCATATACTGTAAACGCCCCACATATAAACACCCCTCATATATACACCATTCATATAAACACCCCTCATATAAACACCAATCCTATAAACACCAATCCTATAAACACCAAACCTATAAATACCCCTCCTAAAAACACCCCTCATATAAACACCCCTCATATATACACACCTCATATAAACACTCTTCATATAAACACCAATCCTATAAACACCCCTCATATATACACCATTCATATAAACACCCCTCCTAGAAACACCAATTCTATAACCACCCCTCATATAAACACCAATCCTATGAACACCAATCCTATAAACACCCCTCATATAAACACCAATCCTATAAACACCAATCCAATAAATACTCCTCCTAAAACACCCCTCATATAAATGCCAATCCTATAAACAGCCCTCATATAAACACCCCTCATATATACACACCTCATATAAACACTCTTCATATAAACACCAATCCTATAAACACCCCTCATATATACACCATTCATATAAACACCCCTCATAGAAACACCAATTCTATAACCACCCCTCATATAAACACCAATCCTATGAACACCAATCCTATAAACACCCCTCATATAAACACCAATCCTATAAACACCAATCCAATAAATACCCCTCCTAAAACACCCCTCATATAAATGCCAATCCTATAAACAGCCCTCATATAAACACCCCTCATATAAACCATTCATATAAACACCCCTCATATATACACCATTCATATAAACACCCCTCATATAAACACCCCTCATATAAACCATTCATATTTACACCCCTCATATAAACACCCTCATATAAACGGCCCACATATAAACACCCCTCATATAAACACCCCTCATATATACACCCCTCATATAAACACCAATCCTATAAACACCCTCATATAAACGCCCCACATAAACACCCCTCATATATACAGCATTCATATAAACACCCCTCATATATACAGCATTCATATAAAGACCACTCATATAAACACCCTTCATATATACACCATTCATATAAACACCCTTCATAGAAACACCAATCCTATAAACACCCCTCATAGAAACACCAATCCTATAAACACCCCTCATAGAAACACCAATCCTATAAATACCCCTCATATAAACACCCCTCATATATACACACCTCATATAAACACTCTTCATCTAAACACCAATCCTATAAACACTCTTCATATGAACACCAATCCTATATACACCCCTCATATAAACACCCCTCATATATACACCATTCATATAAACACCCCTCATAGAAATACCAATCCTATAACCACCCCTCATATAAGCACCAATCCTATAAACACCAATCCTATAAACACCCCTCATATAAACACCAATCCTATAAACACCAATCCTATAAACACCCCTCATATAAACACCAATCCTATAAACACCAATCCTATAAATACCCCTCCTAAAAACACCCCTCATATATACACACCTTATATAAACACCCCTCATATAAACACCCCTCATATAAACACCAATCCTATAAACACCCCTCATATGTACACCATTCATATAAACACCAATCCTATAAACACCCCTCATATATATATATATATACCATTCATATAAAACACCCCTCATATAAACGCCCCTCATATAAACACCATTCATAAATACACCATTCATATAAACACCCCTCATATAAACCATTCATATAAACACCCCTCATATATACACCATTCATATAGACACCATTCATATAAACACCACTCATATAAACGCCCCACATATAAACACCCCTCATATAAACACCAATCCTATAAACACCCCTCATATAAACACCCCTCATATAAACACCAATCCTATAAACACCCTCATATAAACGCCCCACATATAAACACCCCTCATATAAACACCCCTCACATATACACCATTCATATAAACACCAATCCTATAAACACCCCTCATATATATATATATACCATTCATATAAACACCCCCATATAAACACCATTCATTTAAACACCCCTCATATAAACACCAATCCTATAAATACCCCTCCTAAAAACACCCCTCATATAAACACCCCTCATATAAACACCCCTCATATAAACACCAATCCTATAAACACCAATCGTATAAAAACCCTCATATAAACACCAATCCTATAAACACCAATCCTATAAATACCCCTCATATAAACACCCCTCATATAAACACCCCTCATATAAACACCCCTCATATAAACACCAATCATAAATACCCCCCTAAAAACACCCCTCATATAAACAAAAACCCCTCATATAAACACCCCTCATATAAACACCAATCCTATAAACAGCCCTCATATAAACACCCCTCATATAAACAAACACCCCTCATATAAACACCCCTCAAATAAACACCCCTCATATATATACCATTCATATAAACACCAATCCCAAAAACACCCCTCATATATACACCCCTCATATAAACACCCCTCATATATACACCATTCATATAAACACCCCTCATATAAACACCCCACATATAAACCATTCATATTTACACCCCTCATATAAACACCCTCATATAAACACCCCACATATAAACACCCCTCATATATACACCCCTCATATATACACCCCTCACAAAAACACCCCCATATAAACACAATTCATATAAACACCCCTCATATAAACACCAATCCTATAAACACGCCTCATATAAACACCCCTCATATATACACCCCTCATATATATGCCATTCATATCAGCACCCCTCATATAAACACCAATCCTATAAACACCCCTCATATAAACACCAATCCTACAAATACCCCTCATATAAACACCCCTCATATATACACCATCCATATAAACACCCCTCATAGAAACAACAATCCTATAAACACCCCTCATATAAACACCAATCCTATAAACATCCCTCATATAAACACCAATCCTATAAACACCAATCCTATAAATACCCCTCCTAAAAACACCCCTCATATAAACACCCCTCATATAAACACCCCTCATATATACACACCTCATATGAACACCAATCCTATAAACACCCCTCATATATACATCCCTCATATAAACACCAATCCTATAAACGCCCCTCATATAAACACCAATCCTATAAACACCCCTTATATATACACCCCTCATATAAACACCAATCCTATAAACACCCCTCATATAAACACCAATCCTTCAACTGTGCTCCTTCTTACAGGAGAACAATATCCTCGAAGAGTTTCAGTCAGGTTTCAGGTCCCATCATAGCACAGAAACTGCTCTTGTTAAAGTTACAAATGACTTGTTCTTAACTTCGGACCAAGACTGTATGTCACTATTAGTTCTACTTGACCTTAGTGTTACATTCGACACTATAGATCACAACATTCTCCTAGATCGCTTACAAAATTACACAGGTATTCATGGACAGGCTTTAAGTTGGTTTAGATCCTACCTGTCTGATCGATACCATTTTGTAGAATTAGATGGTGAACCCTCCAGTTTACTACCAGTTAACCATGGGGTCCCTCAAGGATCAGTTCTAGGACCTCTGCTTTTCTCGATATACATGCTTCCATTAGGGAACATTATTAGAAGACATGGGATTAGTTTCCATTGCTATGCTGATGACACACAGTTATACATCTCATCAAAACCAGATGAAATAACTAAATTGTCCAAATTAACTCAGTGCCTTAGAGAGATAAAAGACTGGATGAGCTGTAATTTTCTGTTGTTAAACTCTGATAAGACAGAAATACTACTTATAGGCCCAAAAACCAGTACACAGAAACTCTCACAACTTAATTTCCAATTAGAGGGATGTACTGTTACTAGTAGCTCGACAGTGAAAGACCTGGGTGTTATATTAGACATCAACTTGTCTTGTGAAAATCATATCGCCCAAACCACAAAAACAGCCTTCTTTCACCTTAGAAATATTGCCAAGCTGAGAAACATCCTGTCTGTATCTGATGCTGAGAAGCTAGTTCATGCTTTCATGACCTCTAGACTGGACTATTGTAATGCATTACTAGGTGGTTGTCCTGCATCTTTAATAAATAGGCTACAGTTAGTCCAAAATGCAGCTGCCAGAGTTCTCACTAGGACAAGAAAGTATGACCATATAACCCCAATTTTATCATCTCTACACTGGCTACCTGTTAAGTTTAGAATTGATTACAAACTGCTGCTACTTACGTACAAGGCTCTTAATGGTTTAGCTCCCATGTATCTAACTAGTCTTCTAACACGTTACAATCCTTCATGCTCTCTGAGATCACAAAACTCAGGACTCCTGGTAGTTCCCAGGATATCTAAGTCTACTAAAGGTGGTAGAGCGTTTTCTTATTTAGCTCCCAAACTCTGGAATAGTCTTCCTGATAGTGTTCGGGGCTCAGACACACTTTCACAGTTTAAATGTAGATTGAAAACTCATCTCTTTAGTCAGACGTACACATAATACATCCCATAAATATTGTGCACTATCACACTAGACTTGCACATTCTTATGAACAGCAGATATGTTAATCCCTCTGCACTGCTCTTCTCTTCTCTTTTTCTACCCATGCTGAGACACCCATGCTAAGATCGTCTTCCATGCGATGAAATTTTTGGACCTCCACTGAGACAAGGCTGACTCTGTGAGAATCCTGAAACATCTAAAGATCTACCGGCTCCAGTTGGACTCTGTGATACTTGTATATTTGTAACCACACCATCTAGTGTCACCCATATGAGGATGAGGTTCCCCTTGAGTCTGGTTCCTCTCAAGGTTTCTTCCTTTACCAATCTAAGGGAGTTTTTCCTTGCCACTGCTGCCTGAGCCACCTCAGACTTGCTCATTGGGGACAAATAAATATACACACATACATACATTCATACATACATACATACATACACACTGTGAACTGTATATATCTTGAATTTTTATTATATTAATTCTTTATATTACTCCTTATGTTTATCTTTTGTTCTATGTTTATGTTCTGTAAAGCTGCTTTGTGACAATGTCCATTGTAAAAAGCGCTATACAAATAAACTTGAATTGAATTGAATTGAATAAACACCCCTCATATATACACCAATCCTATAAACACCAATCCTATAAACACCCCTCATATATACACCAATCCTATAAACACCAATCCTATAAACACCCCTCATATATTAAACGCTTTTTTTCAAATGGTGACCCTAATTAACATTTCAAAAGCTTTTCACAACTTGACTAAATCCTTAAAGACATCATTGAGAAAATAAAGATCTGAACATGTTTAACGCTCAGAAGCATATTTAGTTGTCGAGACTTTTACATGACGATCTGATCGTCTTTACTTTTTCACTTCAAATCCTGCTTCTGATCAACGATGTTCACATTGATACTGTTTTTAATCCCTTGAGTGAATCAGGCAGGTTTCAACACGTCTCTAAAGTACACAGTAGAGCAGGTGAGTGTGAGTAAAAACGCTGCGGGGTCCACACTCGCTCGCTCGCTCACACACACACACACACACACACACACACACACACACACACACACACACGCACCATCAACACCACATTCATCACTTTCTCATTAACTTTTAACCCTTCCTTTCAAGAGCAGGTCAAAGGTAGCACATAATGATGTACTTCAGGTTTACACAAAGTACACAGCAAGTGTGTGAACGATGGTGGTTCACACAACACAACAGCACAACATGACAACACGACACAATGCCACATTAAGTTTTGAATGTGTATTTATTGAAATCTTTTCCTCTTTATTAGTGTTACTTTTCCTACTCTTCCTTCCACCAGCGGTTCTCTTCCCTTTTATTTGTATCCAGCAGCAACTAATGAAACTGTTCACAGTCTGTATCTGTATCTCTGAGCCCTGAATCTCACACCTCTGAATTTCTCACTTGTGATTTCATTCTTTAATCCACAAAACAAGTGACACTATCAGAGCAAATACAGTCTCAGTTTGATTGAACAGAACAATTAATTATTTTGTTTTATCTCAGAGCCCCATCTCTCCTCACAGAGTGTGTGTGTGTGTGTGTGTGTGTGTGTGTGTATGTGTGTAAATTAGATACAAAGCAATGAACCCAAACTGACTCCAACCACCTCAATCTTACATCTCACAATTCACCAATCTCACCTCGTCTCATCGTTGGTGAAGTTGGTGAGTGTGTAGATGGAACAGGAAATTGCAGGAGCTGCAACACTGAGCTTTTCACACTTTATTTCAGATATTAGAAGAAGAACAGTTGCGGAAAATCATGTGCTGTAATGATTGAAAATTTTCCCACCATAATGTCCACTTTCTTAGTGGAAAAGACACGGACACAGAGAATTCACACACACACACTGTTCATCAGATCAAAACATCTTAAAAAAAAGAACAATACAAGACTTTATCTGTATCTCTGATCTTTTTAGTATTTGTTATATGATGACAGCTTTTGTGCAAAAATTGTGCATTTTACCTGTGATGAATGTTTCACGTGTGTGTGTATGTATGTGTGTGTCTGTGTGCATGTGTTTGTGTATGTATGTGTGTCTCTGCGTGTGCGTGTGTGTATATGTGTGTGTGTGCGTGTGTGTGCGTGTATGTGTGTGTATGTTTGTGTGTCTGTGTGCATGTGTGTGCATGTGTTTGTGTGTTTATGTGAGTGTGTTTATGTAAATGCTGGATTAATAGACCAAGGCCTCAGCATGAAATACCAGTGACTCAGCATGAGTGTTTGTATGCTTATGAAAAACTTTCAGCAAGAAGGATTGATGATAAGATAGAACACCCAAACCCACACACACACACACACACACACACACACACAGTGAAGCGGTATACACAGACGTTGGATGTTTGCTTTGTTCCACATAGCTGTGATTAATGTGAACTCTGACAGGTCTGACAGGTGACACTTATGGAGTCGTTATGATGATCATCATCTCCATCGTGAACGTTTCTCAGCACACACACGAGCTCAACTTGTTAAATAAACCAAACTTCCCGTCAATCAAGGTTCCTCACACGGGCACGACGTCCTGACAGGTGACACAGAGCTAAAGTAAAAGCATGAGCAGCTCTTCCTGCTCCACCTTCAGTGGCATGTCAGGGATTTAATCTTAATCTGTGAAAAGAATAAACTTTCACACTGAACTGAGCCTCAATCCCATTACTTACATTAAACACATCATTTCCTCAAATCTGGACAATTCACGCAGAAGTGGGACCATCTGTGCTTCTATCAACCGTCTGTGCTTCTGTCAACCGTCTGTGCTTCTGTCAACCGTCTGTGCTTCTGTCAACCGTCTGTGCTTCTGTCAACCGTCTGTGCTTCTGTCAACCGTCTGTGCTTCTAACAACCGTCTGTGCTTCTAACAACCGTCTGTGCTTCTAACAACCGTCTGTGCTTCTAACAACCATCTGTGCTTCTGTCAACCGTCTGTGCTTCTAACAACCGTCTGTGCTTCTAACAACCGTCTGTGCTTCTATCAGCCGTCTGTGCTTCTATCAGCCGTCTGTGCTTCTATCAACCATCTGTGCTTCTATCAACCATCTGTGCTTCTACTTGACATTGGAGCATCAGCATCAGTTTATCCAAATGACACACTGACATCACGAACAATAAATAAATAAATAAATAAATGTTAGATTTTTTTCCCCTTTAAATGATTTTCACTTAATTGAATCTGGGATATTGACCTTCAGGCATAAGACCTGTTTTTTCCGCCTTTTATTAAAGCTTGCGTTCAGACGACGTTCTGATCAATTCGATTTAATTCGGCTTGTTTTACAGCAATCAGTGGAGCAAAAGGAAAAACACTAATAACAGATCTAACAGAAGCCAGAAGGTCATCACTGTATCGTTCACCTGGAAACGTTCATGAACTTTATCAATGAAAAATAAAATCACTCTGCTAATTAAAGCTCATTAAAGAGGTTCAGCACGTGCACCTTCACAATAGTAAACTTTTGAGCACTAAAACAAGGAAGAGAAAGTACAGTGCGGTACTTTAATGTCTGCGCAGGAAAGTAGCACAAGGTGCAGAAATGAT